>NC_061087.1:90741609-90751609 GCF_015104395.2 Macrobrachium nipponense | reverse complement strand
TAGGCAGATTGGTACTTCTTAGACCAATACCTTAAGCTCTCTTTCCTGTGACCCCTCTGCTGGCTGTATGCTTGTTTTCCAGGATTTGCCTTTGATCGTGGGGGGTTAAGCTGAACTCCAACCCCCAAGCAACCCACCTGAATTCTGCCTCAGTCGGCTGCGAGACGTGATCTCGGACAGAGGTCAAATTACCTGCCTTCCTGTTAGGCCTACCCAGGGTGTGAGTGGCGCGCCGATGACCCAGGCCTCAGACAAAGGGGGCCATGCTTTTCTACAAAGAGCCACTGAACACGACATCCAGGTACGTCTTGTGAAACAACATATTGCCAGTCCTTACACCTATTATCATTTTGATCTTCATTCTCCCAATTCAATTTCCAGCAACAAAAGGAATTCATCCCTTTGTTCCCTCTCACTGCCTCATGGCCGCATGCTTCCCCTTGTGTGATCGTCCCAGACCAATGGAGTCATTGCATACTTCAGTGAAACCTTAAAAGTTCCTTCTCCCCAGTATTAGAGAATTAATTAATCAAAGCAAGAAGTCATTTTTCCTTTTATCTTGTTCAATCTGGGATTCTTTTCCAGATTCCATGAGTCACGTGCCGTCTCTCTGCCCGCAAGTGTGCATTACCCCAAGTATATGAAAATCAGCTTGAATGACATAAGTTGGAGCCATCATTTACCTCTCCTCCAGGCCAGCACGGGCCTTTTTGTAAATAAATAGTTGTTAAGTAACGAGCTGAGTTTTCTGGCGACCTTCCCTCTAAAGAAATTAATAATAACTATCAGTTTACGGTAAGTTAAAGCAATTCCCTCTTGAAATCCCTAAATTACTTCCGTTTACGTATCTAGCCTCTCTCAAGGCCGCTATATACGTAAAATTGGCGAATCTTGCCTGGATTGAACCTAGCTTGCTTAAAAAAAAGCTTGTAAATCGCGTTATCCGTTGTAAAACGTAAACTGTAAATTATTTTACAAAAAGCAAATCAAGCACACTTGCAGGGAAAGAAGACACTGACTCACGGTAAGGTATTCCATTCATTAATATGATTATTCTGTAACCAATGTTAGCTTAAGGTACGTTTAAGTATTTTTATTGTTGAAGTGGTCAAAAGAGCGTAGGTAGAAATCTTATTATTGTAACGGCGAACGCGCCAGTGCTTTATTTTAGCGGCGAGCAAACAATTTGCCCCGCGAATTCTCTGTTACGTTGTGCTGTCCTCGTAGGAGCTCACACGAACACTTGTGCAGATAGATGCCAGAAAGGACCAGATCAAACTAGGAAGTGCTTTGCCAGGGTTTATTGCTGTATTAGAAAGCCTAGCTAGTTAGGAGTGTTTTACTAATAGTTACGGCAAAAGAAGTGTACAATTCTTTTGTCTGTGATATGTTAGGATATTCATTTTTAACTTAGTTTTCATTCCAAGTGTTGGTAACCGCTACCTCTCAGCTAATTCAGCTCAGTAAGCTTTCGCGCCTGCGCGGTCTCAACCAGCCTTCGTTTTCGCTCACAGCGGCAGCCATGTTTTTATCCCTTTCAGAATTATCTAAACCATTTAAGCAAAGTAACGTAAGTCTCAAAGTTTTAACGTAAATAATATAAATCTCGGTACTAGTATCTATCGTCCTGCCAGAGAAATTAACGTAATTCGCCTTGAATAAGAAAGTAGAATTTTGTGTTGTAAATTGCCTTTGCATTTACAGAGAATCAGCTGATTCGCCATCAATGCTAGCACACCGTGGTGCTAACCCGCTCTTCTCGCCTCACGTGTTTCACCTCGCATCGCTCACTCGCGCGCTGAGCGAAAATTTCATTTCACTTCGCACTAAACGTAACTTCTTTTACAATTGTTTGCTAACATTATCGGTTTAAAATCCTTACCGTCATTTCACTGTTCACAGGGACCTAGTAATCTTACATAAAGTTAACGTAAATCTTCAAGTAGAGTAAATCACAAGAATTGTTAACGTAAAACGCGTCTTTGTAAAATTCATATTGAAACGCAAATCATTTCATAAGCGCGAGCCGCTACATTAACGTAAAAATCGTTCACCACGAGCGCGTTATCATTTTCATAAAACGTTATCCAAAAGCAATTCTTTCATTAAAAACGTTAACGTAAGTAAATCATTTAACGCAAGTTGCGTCATATTAAACTAGCATTAGTAGTTCAATTCAATATAAGGGAGTTCATTCATATATCATTTTTTCACCCTCTCCGGAGAGAGAGAGAGAGAGAGATGAGAGAGAGAGAGAGAGAGAGAGAGAGAGAGAGAGAACCAGAACCCAGTATTCACGAAGCCAAGAGTACTACATCTTACCATTAATTATAGCATGCAGAATTAACATTATTTTAGTCTCTTGTGTCTTTCATTTACACAGCGTGATACGTACGCGCATGTGTCCATTGCAGTTTGCAAGCATTTATTTATTTCATTTATCGAGTACTTCAGTGAGGGACTGAGCATTTTCAATTATCATTACCTGTCGTTGCCCGAGTGGTCTTGTTCATTTTTTATCACAAAAGACTTGCGTATACCGCAAGCACAATTCGCACGGTGTGCCACGCAAATTCATTACTTCCAGAAACAGGGAGTCGGTTGGACCAGTAGTACTGCCACCACCAGTGCACTAATTCTTGACACTGTCCATCGACTGGCTGCTGAAGTACTCCCACCTTTTACTTTCTCTCCTCCACCATTACACTCTGCCCCGAACAGAGTGCCATTTCACTTCGGTATACTTGAGTATACTGCGTGTAGTGTCCGGGACACACCTGCACGATACCAGTGCTCAAAGGAACGCCTCCTCATAAGTGCCATTGCACCTGTACAGGCCGTACAGGTAGCCATTAAACCTGCGTGTCCGTCCTACGGAACGCCCATTCATTAGAGTATCCACCATTTTGGATCACTGAACCAAGGAACGCCTCCTCATAAGTGCCGTGCACCTGTATTGGACCTACAGGTAGCCCATTCCAACGCCTCCCAAGTTGGGAACGCCCGTAAGTGTGACGTACGCCGCACACTTCATTCGATTTTTTCACCTAAGCAGAAGGTGCCATTCACAAAGTGCCACCGAGCACCCAGTCTTTTCACTTTTCATTACCACATTGCAGAACCCATTTCCAAGTGAGTGCCACTTTCCACAGTAGGCACTCCTATTCCATTCAGTACCCTTTCCTGGCCATTATTTTCATTTTCTTCCGAGCCTCTACTGCAGCCTAAGGGAAATGTCTTCCCCTGCTTCCCGCGACTTCTTTGCAGAGAGCTAGAGAAAGCTCGGGAGCCCTCAATAACTTCTGGGCAAGGAGGCTGGTTACTGGACCAGCACTTGACCAGTGGATAAAGACGCAGCAGGCTGCCGCACGCCTGCAAGAAAAGAAAGTAAGAGAAAACCAGAGACAAGCCAGAGAAGCAGAAAGGAAGGCAAGGGAAGAGGAGCGAAAGCATGAGCTCGCTCTCAAGGAGAAGGAACTCGACATCAAGCGGGAGAAGGCCCGTAAGGAGAGTATCCTAGCTCAAGCCACTCTGCCAGCTTCCAGCCCTGCACCCCCTGTCTCTCTTAGTCCCGCCGTCTCTGGTCAGCCTGACATCCTTTCTATTTGTGAGCCTGGTCCTGATCCAGTGCCGGAGATAGAAATTCCTGCCGCATCCTGCCAGCCTTTTACCTTTTTACCGCCTACCTCCTCCCTTTTGGAAGAGGTAAGCCCACCAGTTAACCCCGAAATTGCTTCCGAGGGTGATTCAACGGAGGTTCCCTTAACCTCCCCACGTCACATCACTGCCAGAGAGGACTCTTCACCTGTGCCAGAGCACACTGCCAGCCTTGGTGGCTCCGCAGATTCGCAACCTGTGGGGCCATCTCGGCCTTATCATCCAGTGCCACGGAAGAGGTTCTGGAACAAGTTCTGCCGAGACTGTGGCCGCAAGGGTCACATGTCTGCCAACTACGGAGGGTGCGCGAACCACAATATTCCTGCCGTCGCAATGGCCACTACTAATCCTTCTTCTCTAGGACCCCCAGCTAAGGGCCCTATAACCGTCGCACCCCTCCAAAGTCATTATCAGCCAAGCCACGTCAGAGCCTACGACGACTCTGGCGCTCAAGTCTCCCTGATACGGGAAGACAGAATTCCCGAGGGGCTAACGTTGATAGACGTCGATTGATCACCATTGAAGGTATCAATCACATTAAACTGATCCTTCCGACCGTCCAATTGAGGGTCACCAGACCTCACTTTCTCCAAAGAATGTAACTCTTGCAGTTGCAAGCTACATCCCATCCCAGGAGGTTACGACCTCCTCCTGGGGAGACAAAACCGACATGAAGTCTCCCATCACAATTCAAAAAGCCTAGGGGTCCTAACCCCATGTCAATTCACTCCAAAGCAAGGAGTCACCGAATTCTACTTCTTCTAGGAAGTACATCCACCAACAGTCTCCCCCGTTACCAAGGAGGGAGATTGACCATTCACAGTTCCGTTGCAAGACCTGTAACGTAATAGGGCACTCCACAAATTGGCCTAGGTGCCCCTAGCAAGTATGTGCAGCGGACACTGTCCAAGTCCCACAAGGCTTAGCCTTCCAAAAGAGACAGGACGCTCTGTCTCCATAACCAAGGGCACGCTGAGAGGTATTGCACCTCCGGTACCCGCCACAGGTCCAGTCGACCTCAAAACCTGCTCTGCCAGTACCACTTGGCAGCACTGAGCAGTGCCAAGCTCCGTCCAGCCTGGACGTAGAGCCACCACCGAACTTGACCTCTGCGCCTGGCCCCAAGCTAGCGCCGGCGCCTAACCTTATCAAGGATCCTCCTACAGGAGATCCTCCAACAGGCATGGAGCTTACCACAGCCCATGGCCAATCACTAGTTCCTTCTTCTTCATCCTTACCTCTGTCGCCCGAGGATGAACCTCCGGCAGACCTTACCTTTGTAACCTCCTCTGGAAAACCAGGAACTGCACGACCAGGAGTCAGCCTGGAGTTTTCCCCTCACGACGGTTGTCGCAGCAGCCGGAGTGAGGGCCTCCCTTGCAGTAGGTTCCACCTCTACGACGGTTGCTGCAGAGACCGAAGTAGGGTGTTCTCCTGAAATCCTTCAGGCTACCGCTGCCTCAGCTCCTGCCGGCGTTTCTTGGCCTTACCCCAGAGTCATTGCCTCCACGTTCTACTCCTAGGACTGGTATAGCCAGGTCCTGGAGGAATAAGAAGAAGAAGAAGGGACGTAACTAACAAACTAACCAAAGAGCCACATGCTCTCCTTGACACCTGTGCCCGAGGTACAGTGTCGCATTCAATTGCAGAGTAATCCTGGCACCTACCCAGAGAAGGTAGCCAGCCTGATCTCTGCCAGTAAACTAACCCTCTAACCCCTAGAAATTGTGATACTAACCCTCACTTAAATATAATTACCTCATTGCATTTCCCTCCTGGTCAATTAACCACTCATCATCCCCACGCATTATTACCTCTCATTATGTATTTTAACAATTCCGTCGCTGAACTACTGCTGTGCGTACCACACTCTGGAATGATTGCATCTTCATTTAACTGTATTGAGTAGGTTAGGCTAATGATTTAGTACCAGGGCATTAGGTTAGTAGCAAGTAGAATTTTCAAGTAACCTTATCTAGGGGTAGAGTAGACTGTCGTCACAAGACAACCCGTAGTTATTAATTAGGCTAGACTACATCACTACATTAAGTTAGTACACTTAGCATCTTTGCCTATAAGTTAGGCAGGCCACTGTAGTTAGCTGTATCGCTGCTCAAAAAACTTCAAGTTGGAGTAGGAGAACGGGGTAGTCGAGACGATCAATTTATTTAAGCCAAGACCTTCACGCCCGAAAGGGAGTGAATGCCTTCTTAACAGGGGGAGCTGTGACGTTTATAGATCGTTCGTCTACCCCGCAATTAACTAAATAATTTGATTTGGAAAACGGCAGCCATTTCTTTAGAATATCAGCTGATTTTTAGTAAACGCGGGAAGCCCAAAACCCGCCAGCTAGAGATAGAGAGTTCCCCTGTTGGGGGAAAAGAGTCTTTTATCAGCTGTAGGGACGTATCTCAAAAGGGAAGGGTGTAGGCAGATTGGTACTTCTTAGACCAATACCTTAAGCTCTCTTTCCTGTGACCCCTCTGCTGGCTGTATGCTTGTTTTCCAGGATTTGCCTTGATCGTGGGGGGTTAAGCTGACCTCCAACCCCCAAGCAACCCACCTGAATTCTGCCTCAGTCGGCTGCGAGACGTGATCTCGGACAGAGGTCAAATTACCTGCCTTCCTGTTAGGCCTACCCAGGGTGTGAAGTGCGCGCCGATGACCCAGGCCTCAGACAAAGGGGGCCATGCTTTTCTACAAAGAGCCACTGAACACGACATCCAGGTACGTCTTGTGAAACAACATATTGCCAGTCCCTTATCACCTATTATCATTTTGATCTTCATTCTCCCAATCCAATTTCCAGCAACAAAAGGAATTCATCCCTTTGTTCCCTCTCACTGCGTCATGGCCGCATGCTTCCCCTTGTGTGATCGTCCCAGACCAATGGAGTCATTGCATACTTCAGTGAAACCTTAAAAGTTCCTTCTCCCCAGTATTAGAGAATTAATTAATCAAAGCAAGAAGTCATTTTTCCTTTTATCTTGTTTAATCTGGGATTCTTTTCCAGATTCCATGAGTCACGTGCCGTCTCTCTGCCCGCAAGTGTGCATTACCCCAAGTATATGAAAATCAGCTTGAATGACATAAGTTGGAGCCATCATTTACCTCTCCTCCAGGCCAGCACGGGCCTTTTTGTAAATAAAATAAATAGTTGTTAAGTAACGAGCTGAGTTTTCTGGCGACCTTCCCTCTAAAGAAATTAATAATAACTATCAGTTTACGGTAAGTTAAAGCAATTCCCTCTTGAAATCCCTAAATTACTTCCGTTTACGTATCTAGCCTCTCTCAAGGCCGCTATATACGTAAAAATATATATTATATAATATATATTAATATAGTAGTATAATATATATATATATAATATGTACATCACGCCCACACACATTTACTTTGAATCTTTTTATTATTATATGATATTAGATATTATATATATTATATATAGTATATATATATAAATTATTATGACTATATATAATAATTATAATATATAGTTTACACCACGCACACACATTATGTTATAATGTATTATGTATCATATGTTATATATATATATAGTAGTAATAATATATATATATAGATATATTGTACCACACGCACACACATATATGTATATATATGTATATATGTATATATATATATATATATATATATATATATATAATATAGATATAATTATATGATATATATATATCTATATATATATATATATATATATATATATATATATATATATAGTAGATATATATATAGTATATAATATATAGATATATATTTATATATATATATATAGTATATATAAATGTATATATATATATATATATATATATATATATATATATATATATATATATATATATATGTATGTGTGTATGTATATTTGTATCATGTATTTCTCGTCATATTCAACTTGAATTACTATTTCTTTTGGTTGTTTGGCTGTTTATATTGCTTTTGATGAAAGTAATTTCATATCATTTTGATCTAGCACAGCTTACTTCCAACCTTACTGTAGATTCGATATTCCTTTTCTGATTATGATCACATTTTAGTCCTCAGATTATAGTTACATTTGTCCCCAGATTTTAATGACATTTTTATCCTTATAGAATAAAAGTTCCAATTCTTTACCTGCTCTCAAAGCAGAAAAACATTCACCAAAAATTCCTATCTTATTTTTGTCCGAATTCGTGTCCTCAAAATCAATAACATTCCCTTTATTTCTTAGCAACTTTTGAAGGGGTTTACGAGAATATTGGGACGTGAGTTCAAGAGATTTTGTTTTTAAGATATTTGTACGGAAATGTCGATTTTTGTGGGTCCTCCTGCTCTTCCTCTCTGTCCGTTCAATGTAAAGATTTTATTTTTGTAAGTTTTGTAATTAAGTTATCCCTATCATGGTGAACAAATATTTTTCATCGTGTTGGATTACTTTTTCTTTTCAAAACTCCTAGTCGTCATCGTCATTATGAAATAAATCATTAATATAAAGCTTTTTAATAGTTTAGAATGTTGATAGTCTATAAACAAGTTGTAGCTCTCAAAATCAGTTTGATCACCTTTCCATGAAGTACTGTACAAATTTTACTTGATATTACGGAAGGTTAGAGTTTACTTTTTTTTCTACTACTCTTTCTTGTGCAACGATAAATCGTCATGACTATCCGAGTTGAGGTTTCAGAAATACCTGATACTGTGTTATTAATTTTTCATTTCTCTAACCTTTCTTACAGAATAGTAAGTCAGTATAAAGTTCGTCTTTTATCCAGCCATCATAAAGTTTAGCGAAGTAAATAGTTATCATCAGAAATATAAAAGAAAAATCTGGTCAGTTCTAAATAAATATTATTATGTACTTTATGTAAATGGCTATTAACACCATATATAGATGTTTTCATATTATTAAGCAAAGAAAGAGGAAATCATGATAGTTTACTAAATTTCAATTAACATAAAGTTATTATCATTCTTTTTTATATGCGTAGACTTTTCATGCAGTCATTTCCGCCATGCTCTCTCTCTCTCTCTCTCTCTCTCTCTCTCTCTCTCTCTCTCTCTCTCTCTCTCTCTCATCATATCCTGGGAAAAACTGACAAGGAATTTTGTTCCTTTCACTATGTTCCCTCAGTTTTCCCTGTTGATTCGTTTCCTGGTGCCCCGGTGGCTCGAGCTCGAAGAATCACGTGAAATGGCAAATTTTCTTCCCCTGAGGAATCTCCCCTGGGGGCAGATGTCTTGGGGGGGGTCATACATCGGGGGAGGATTTTTCAAGGGACTCCTTTGGCTTCAGCGACTATTGTTGATCTTGGATTTGGTGGGAGAGTCTTTTTCGTCGGAGAGGATGTTCGCTTCTTTTCATCTTTTATCTCCTCTCTCTTTTTTTTCATCTTTCCTCGTCGGTAGGTTATTTTTTTCGTCTCTGATTCTTTCAGTAGAATTCTCTTAATGGATTTCGGAATCTTGGTACTTATGATGGCAGGTTCAGACCTAACGTATATTCACAGTTTATTCTTGTTCGCTATTATTCTAACCATTCTTATTAATGACTTTGTTAGTCTTATGATTGTTTGTTCATTCTCATTCTCTATCAATGTTCAGTTCATCACGTTGGAGTTTTATTTGTATTTTCTATTTTAAAGTACCAATGGTAATTAACATGAACTGGACGACGCCATTTTCACCTTGTAAGAAATATATTAAATTCGGATATTTACAATGCCATGTATTTTATATATATATATATATATATATATATATATATATATATATATATATACATATATATAATATATATATATATATATATATATATATTATATGTGTGTGTGTGTATTATATATATATATAAATATATATAATGTTATGAGAGAGAGAGAGAGAGAGAGAGAGAGAGAGAGAGAGAGAGAGAGAGAGAAAAAAAATCTTAACCCGGCTTCAAAATCGAACCCTTTCCTAACTCCTCTCTCTCTCTCTCTCTCTCTCTCTCTCTCTCCTATCTCTCTCTCTCTCTCTCTCTCTCTCTCGTTTTCAGCAACCTTTGAAGACTTTCACGAGAATAGTGGATATGAATAGGGAAAAAGGGAGCACTGAATTGATCTTTATGAAATATCTCAGAGTTAAGGAAGTTTTTAAGCGACTTGAATTTTTCAATCCCTTGTTAACAAAAGTTGAGGAGGATTCTGCAGTTTATGATTATGATTATTATTATCATTATTATTATTATCTTTGGAAATGTTCCTAACGTGTTTTGCCAAATGCTGCCCTGGACTGTTTTGAAGAAGTCTGCTTCTTTCTGTATTCCAACTCTCTCTCTCTCTCTCTCTCTCTCTCTCTCTCTCTC
>NC_061087.1:90686609-90734109 GCF_015104395.2 Macrobrachium nipponense | reverse complement strand
TACAATCTACTTTATAGGTCACAATCAGATTGACAAGATGTAGGGAATAGTTGGTAATTTTCAAAAACATAGTAGACAAGCTTGATTTGATAACTACTATATCCAATGTCAAGCAATTTTTATTTATTGGCTATCTACCTATTTACTGAAAAAAATAGCTGGTACCGTATTTTGGCTTTAAACCTTCACCAATAATTATCGTCAGAATGATGACTTCACGAGGCTCCACCCACTTTGGCCTCGTTATAATTCAGGATAACACTGAAGGCTATCATGGGCATTGTTGGGTTAGAAAATTTAACTTCTGGCTATAAAAACTCATTTCTCGAGCAGTTGTAAAAAATGCTAAATGATCCTCAAGGATCCCAGCAGTTGGCCTAAACGTTTAATTCATGTATATTACTGCTATTACTACAGTAGTATTGCTACGTTAGCACCCTACCCACATCTATGTATCGTTCCGCCATTCATAAAGTCTTTATATCCAACACGTCGTACGGCCGAAAGAAGAAGAAAAAAAAATATCGGATGATCTGTTGGTCTGCTGGAGATTTTAGCATATATAAGCTTGTATTTACTTTGGACAAAAATCTTATTTTAACAAAAATAGTTATATAAAGGCTGATTACATACAATCTCTCTCTCTCTCTCTCTTGGTGGCATAGTGAATAGTTAATGGAAATGTTCAAAATCCTGAATGACATTACAAGTATTATAATCACGTTACGCTAAATAAAAATCAGACCATAAACATTAGATTTAAACTATAAACTGAATAATTACTTATTCAGGCTATAGTAAGTATGGTCACGGGCTTTCTCTTGACTGTATAAAGTTACAAGTCGTAAGACAAATGCAGTTTTGCAACCACGGGGAAAATCCAAATCCTGTTAGCCATTCTTGACTGCTATGGGTTTCAGAGCCGATGGAACAAGGTGAATGAAGTTTCTGTCTGGCGGATGGGCAGGGCAACATTTCGTAAAACGGTGTTTACCTTGCTTACGTAATGAATGTTTTTTGACTCTTGGCTCGTAATCATTGGCCATGGCATCGACTAAATAATTTTTACTCTATAAGAATTAAAACAATCGGGTTTAGGTTATTGATAATACTGACAAAATTTGTGTTTGGTTGTAAAATATACATATGTCAACTTTCAGCTACATCCGATGCTTTGATGAGGAGCAAAGTCCAAAAAACCGTGTTGCAGAGGCCCTGAATCTCATAGTAGGTTTGTACAAAGTTGATGAGATTTTAACGAAGGGTATTCTAAAATAAGTAGGCTATCAGGTATTAGGAATGTCTGGTAGTTGTATACGTTGTTTGTTTTTTAGCATCATTTGTCTTGCCACGATGTCTTCTTGTGACTGTATTTGTTTTCTTGGCACTTGTACCTGAACCCTGATGAGGTGTAGAAATACATGAAAGCGCTCGGTTCAAGTCATTTCATTTCACCCTCCTCCTGGCGGTATGCATATATGGTCATCATAACGTATATATATAATATATTTATATAATATATATATATATATATATATTATATGTATGTATATATATATATATATATATATATATATAAACACTGTTTATGCTTTATATTACTTTGCTATTCCAGCATACATACATGCATACATACAAGCACACGCGCACACATATGTATATGTGTGTGTATGTGCGTGCGCGCGCGCGTGCGTTTGTATTTATTTAAAGTACAAGTTTTCACCACATTGCTTACTGGAAAGGACCAAAGAGAATTGTATATATGGATAACTGAACGGTCGAATGTTAAAAAGTATTCATCTTCCAGCTTTCCTTGCCACCAGTAAAGAATGAAAAATGGAAATCGCACAGATGGATAAAAAAATAAATTGTCCCGATGTAATTCGCTGTGAAACATCCATAATTTTCCGTACCATTTGTGGCAATCTCAATTTCAATTTTGATCCGACGGAGGGGAAACGACTTGTCCCAGTCTCCTGAAGAATATATGGCGTGATCTGTATAGTCTTGACCTGCCACCTCGGTCGCCACGAGTTCGATTCTCGGGCATTCCATTGAGGTATTAGAGATGTGTATCTCTGGTGATAGAAGTTCACTCTCGACGAGGTTCGGAATGCCACGTAAAGCTGTTGATCCTGTTGCTAAATAACCCCTGGTTCCATGCAACGTAAAAACACCACACAAACAAACATGTATTGACCTAAGCTGTGAATGAGATACCTGGTTGTTTTTCGATTATGGTGTGTCGCAGCTGTGGAAGGTAGGGCTTGGCGGTAGCAACCTCATCCAATATATTCGGAAAATAATAGAAATAAAGATCGAGAAATTAAATATAACCCAAGACATACAAATGCTTGGTTAATAGTAATAGGGATATATTATATGTATCTAGAACCACCATATTTTTCATATTTTTGGCTATTCAGTTCTGTCAGTACCAAATATTATTTAATTTGCTCCCCAGAACACGGCTTGAAGAATGTATAATTACCGTTCATCGTATTAGTCTCCCCTAGTATTTCTTCTTCTTCCTGTTTGTGTTAAAGGGTGCGTATAATGCCACAATATTCGAATATTTATTTATCATATACAGTTTTTTAATCATGCTTGCTCCAACGATTTTTTTTTTGCCTAAGAAAGGGTATTATTTAAAACGTGTTATGTATTTGCATTCTTAATTTATTTTCCTAATAAATCTTCCCTCTCGGACACTTGTGTATTTGAGTTTTTTCATTGATTGATTGATCTTTTGTTTTTGTTTTTGTGAGTGGTTTAGTGGAATAATAACAATCATTGCTCCTCCCACCAGTCTCCTATGGTTTGCTGCAAGGTTGATAATGACAAATATCATTACTAAAGGCATTGTTCTTTCATAATTCCTTTCATAATTCCAGACCCTGTGTGATCCAATATCCCTTCAACTGGAATATTGTTAAAACTCTCCCTCGATCTTTCTGCTATGAGACTTTTTTTCTTCTTTGTGGTTTCCCATAAAGGTAAGGACGAAAGAACCAGTAACAGAATTGGCGGATCCCCGTAATGAAACGGCGATAACAGAAGCGGCGGTTGTAAACATTCCACCTACGGGAGGCAATTAGAGCAGACGGAGGAGGATTCCCTTCCGACGTCCCTTTATGGAACGCTGGAAATATCTCCAGATCAATTACTATATTCTTCCTTTTCGTTTCGCTCCAGCACAGCGGAGCCTTTGAAGTCTGCGGCAAAAAGGTCAGTATCAATTACGACACATTTCAAAAGGAAAAGCAGCGGTGTAAAGGAAACGCAGGCGAAAAAAAAGAAAGAAAAAAACTCGCGGAAAAAGCTCTGATGGAGAACAAAACATGGCTGGTCTTTTCTTGCGTTTAATTGAAAGGAATTTGAATTGTATTCATGGCTTCTGTTAAGAAAACGCAGAGTTTTAGTGTTTCATTATTTACTGTGTGATTCTTAAATTTTATTTTATTTGTTTGACATTATGTTTAAAGGTTAGAATCCGGGAGTATTTTAGTGTATTAAAGATACATCAAAAGATAGGGACTGCAGCCTCTCCTCAATTTTCATTTTAGTTTCTCATTCCTGTTGGCAAATGGGTCAATCAAAACTTGAGACCAAACAACAAAATGTGTAGTTTGCCATCGTTTGCATGCAGTTCCAGTGAATCCAACGATCGAGCTTTAAATGTTTCTCCCATGCGAAAATAGACTATCCTAAATGCTAATCGTGTAAGTGCATTTTTCAGTGCAAATGAATAACAAACCTAGAAAACCAAAAACCAAAAGCGTATTGCATTGCATATGAAATATTTATTTATTATTAATTTTTTAAAATGAAGATGTATGTATGATTTCCGGTATTACAAGGCGCGCATGATCCTGAATATATATGTGTGTATGTATGATGTATGTATATATGCATGTATGTATGTTTGTCTATCTGTCTGTGTTGACAATGCTTTTCTTAATAACGTAAAATAAAAACGGAGCCGTCCTCAGATCATTCCTCACTTAGTAACCTACACTTCTTTATCTGTGCCAGAGACATCCTCAACAGGAAAGGGAGACAGGGACGTTGGAGGAGGAAGGGAAGGGGGGGGGGGGGGGAGGGGGGAGTGGGGGAGAGAGGGAGGTAGGGGGCTTTCCCGAACAGAGCGAGTCTCAAGGCAATAGAGAAATGAGAAACGATCACGAGAAAAGATAATGAGAAGGGGAGGTGAAATCAACGACAGGGTAAGATTGTGAGAATTCGTAAAACAAATACATATATATGAGATTAGTCGGCAATTGCAGAAGGTAAATATGAAGGGAATTGCAAAGGAGGAGACGGGGAGGTTGAGATAAGAAATTAAAAGACAATAACGTATATATGTTGCTCGGTCGTTAAATAATGACGATGGGAGTGAGGTACGATATTCAATATTCAGAAAATAAAAACTCAAGGGCTGTATATTATGGAGGAATAACGTCTCTGAAAATTGGATGGAACTGTGGCTGCTATTGATGTAGTTATATAATACGAAGAAATAATAGCAATAAACGGTTTATGTTGCTTGGAGGGTAATTTGCAAGGGGCAGTGTGAGTTATATTTTCATGAAACTCTAAGGAAGGACAGACAGACACACTATATATATATATATATATATATACTTATATATATATATATCTATATATATATATAATATAAATATATATTAGTATATATTTATATATTATATGTATAATATAATATGTATATATATATATATATATATATATATATGTGTCTGCGCTTATGTGTGTGTATGTGAGTGTATTACAATCTACAAGAAAACTATATAGATTATATGGAATTACCTTGTTGGAATTAGTTTTATGCCACATGTATCGGCTACTTCTTTATTACCAGACTCCCTTGATAGCTCGTTATCCGAGCCAAAACTATTCATGCAATATGATGCTGAATATGACTCACAAATATACGGTGTGAATTCATACGTGATAAATGTAAGACGACGGGGGGAGGGAGGGAGAGAGAGAGAGAGAGAGAGAGAGAGTCTTCTCTTTTTACAAATCAAAGACGATCATTATTCATTGAGGCAATTACTGCCCTTTGGTGGTCCAGAGGTAATCGGAAGTGAACAGTGAAACAACAAACAAATGTAAACATACACAAACAGATATTGGTATTAACTTGACTCGACCACATACACCTTGAATTCCCCTTCACCAGTCATTCTGTCTGCTTCCAGACAGTAACACATTATTCACACGATTATCCTGACAGTAAAAAAAATTATAATTATAGGTCTAAGAGGAATGTAAGCTCATGCGATAGGCTCTTAGGCTCATGCAACCAGATAATGAGTGGCACAAGAATGGGTCTGAAATGAAAAAAAAAAAGTTTGGAACTTTCGCTTTTAAATGAAAAGAATTTTTAGTCTATTACGTCTCTAAATCTTTACGTGAATAATTAAGAAAGGAAACATGAAGACGTGCTGGTATTAAATAATTATATTCCACGCAGAATAATGGATAATGGTGTCATCCTTTTCCACTTAAATAGATAAGCTAAAAAAACGAATTGAAAAATATATATATAAATATATACGTATATGTATATATATATATATATATATACGTATATACTATATATATATATATATATATATATATTATACATATATATATATGTATATATATATATATATGTATTTATATATGTATATATATGTATATATATATATATATATATTATTATACATATACATATGTATAACTGAATCACGAAAGTTTGGAACGTGATAAATCCATCAATAAAGGTATAAGCCACGAAGGAAAGATAAACAACGGAGTTTCAGCAAGATATTTCGACTCAACGTCCTTTACTAAGCAGACAAATAGTACCTAGAATCCAACACACCTGGAGGATGAGTAACTTTTCCAAACAAGCATAAACATGGGTACAATTTAAGAACAGAAAGATTAAGTCCAACTTCTCAGACACAGGGATAAGACAATTAAAGGATTATACAGGGCGACAGCTGACCACAATCAGATCTTTGGTAAACAAAAACATATTCACAAAACATATTAAACAGACATATACAAAGAAAATATCTCGAAGGCAACTAATTTGTAATTAAGTCTGTAATTATATCTTTGAGGTCATTCTTAAACGTGTTACAAATATAAGGGTCTAAATGAAACAGTCCACGACTAATATTAAAATTACAATGGGAAGTAAGTTGTATTATGGCAGATTCTAAAAGATTTCGTGATAAGACATCTTTTGATCTTGCAATTACTGAACTATGAATGTTCTCTTTTTACTAAAGTCCCTATAGACTCTATTTTAGAATATCTTAATAAAGAACTAACTCAGCATGAATTACCTCTACCTGTAAGTCACATTATTTCACTCACTAGGTTGTGCATTTGTGTTTGTAAGTTTATATTCAATGGTGAATTTTATCAACAAATATTTGGCATGACAATGGGTAACCCTTTATCACCACTCCTTTCAAACTTATACATGGAATTCTTTGAAAAACGCTATTTACGTAATATCATTTATATTCCTGTAAAGTGGTATAGATATTTTGGTGATATTTTAGCTGTTCTGCCTGCTAGTATTGATGTAAATGATTTACTCTCTAACTTAAATAACCAGGTACCATTAATTAAGTTTACTCTAGAATTGGCAAAAAGACAATTGCCTCCCTTTCTTAGCTGTTTTGATACATAGAGAACCATTTCAATGTAAATTCAGTATTTATAGGAAACCAACCATCTTAACATCAAAATATCAAATTTTTCTTCTATGTCTTTAAGACCATTGCACATTGTCAGTCCCCAATATTTGGATCAAGAAATTTAATACATAAGAGAAATAGGGAAAGATTTTTGTTATCCTTCACATATACTAGATATTTGTTATAATAAAGCCCACAAAAAGTTTTATAGTGTAAGTAACACGGAGAAAGAAAATTCTAAGAACACTCTCAATTTGCCTTATTTTAACGGATTTGAAACCATTAAGTCATTGTTAAAAGCCTTTAAGGTCAACCTTGTTTCTTCCTATAATAACAAACTAAAAGGAATGTTAATAAAAAATGGCCCCAGGGAAAGCAACAACATAATATGTAAAATTTTATTTATGGACTGCCCCGCCTTTTATCTCGGACAGTCAAGCAAGGGCTTAGAAGTAAGATTAAAACAGCATAAATATTCTGTCAAAACTGGGCAAACATCTAATGCAATATTAGTTCATTCAAGTGAAAACAACAACCGGATAAATTGGATTGGTAGTTCAGTAATTGCAAGATCAAAATATGTCTTATCACGAAATCTTAGAATCTGCCATAACACAACTTACTTCCCATTGTAATTTTAATATTAGCTGTGGCCTGCTTCATATATACCCTTGTATTTGTAACACGTTTAAAAATTACCTCAAAGATATAATTACAGACTTAAATACAAATTAGTTGCCATAGATATATTTTCTTTGTATATGTATGTTTGATGTGTTTTGTGAATAGGTTTTTGTTTACCAAAGATCTGAATGTTGGTCAACTGCCGCCCTGTGTAATCCTTTGATTGTCTTGTCCCTGTGTCCGAGCAGTTGGACTTAATCTTTTTGTTTTTAAATTGTACCCATGTTTATGCTTGTTTGGAAAGGATACTCTTCCTCCAGGTGTGTTGGATTCTAGGTACTAATCTCCTTATAATCCCTATCTGTCACTTATACGACCTTTCCTGTACTCTCAATTTCCCATGTAAGTCAGTTTGTCTGCTAAGTAAAGGACGTTGAGTCGAAAGATCTTGCAGAAACTCTGTTGTTTATCTTTCCTTCGTGGCTTATACCTTTATTTACACACACACACACACACACACACACATATATATATATATATATATATATATATATATATATATATCATATACATACATATATATATATCAGCAATAAGTCACCAAACAGCACGTGACAAGAATATACGTAAATAGCCACATGAAAGGTGAAAAATTAAAGACCAGGTACCAAGCGCTTACGTGTATTGCGTATACTTCTTCGGGGGTACAAAGTAAAATAAATAAATAGAAACATAAACAAGAAAATTTCACATAACAAAGATAAAAGCCGTCAACAAGCAAATTATCATTACAAATTGTCACTACCAAACAAGTAAGAAAACTTTAAAAGTGCTTAAGAAGTGAAACTGCAGTTAGTATAACAGGCTGTTGCTGAAAGGTGACATTGTATTTTCCTACAATTTTATAAACAAGGTAACTATTAGTTTAAAAAGACCTGATCTCAGATTCATAAGTTGATCGTTAAAATGCTTAATAAAGGCAGATTCAATTATGTTTCTTTTAACAAAATGGTTACAAAATATTACCTCAGATGCATTTTTCCAGTCTATACTTTGGTTAAAATCATTCATGTGTACAAATAAAGCACTTGTCGATTGACCTGTTCTAATTGCGTAACGGTGTTGTTTTAGACGGTAATCTAGTTCTTTACCAGTTTGACCAAGGTTTGTAATTACAGCCAGCACAAGGAATCATGTAGATACAGCCACTAGTTTGTTTTAGGGAATTACGCACAATGATATTTTGAAGTGTCCTGAATTTTTGTATACCACATTTATCTTGAAAGTTTTCAGTATAATTTCTGAATAAAAGAAAGATTTACATTGTATGGCAGTGTGAAGATATTTTCTCTCACAAAAGGCTCCCAATTGTTACTGGAATAAAAAATATTTCTAGCTTTCTGCAAAGATTTGTCAATTTAAAACTTTGGTATTTGAACCTATTTCCTACGTCATAAATTTTACAATTCTCAGAGTCTAGGAATTCCGGACTGCATATCCTTAGTGCCCTTAAAAACATGTTACAAAAAACAGAGTTTTACATTAACAGGGTGGTCTGAATAATAGTGGATATAAGAACAGACATTGGTAGGTTTCCTGTAAACATCAAACACATGAATGATTCTATCCCTTCTATGAACCAAAACATCTAAAAACGGTAATGAATCATTATTTTCTTCTTCAACGGTGAATTTAATAGAAGGTACCAAATTATTTAACTTGTCTAAAAATATGTACAAGTTTCGCACATGGGCCAAACACAGAATATGTCATCAACATATCGAAACCAAAGAACCTCCTCTGGCAAAATACCGGGTAATATTTTTACTTCAAAAAATTCCATATATAGGTTGCTAAGTACTGGGGAAAGGGGATTTCCCATAGCCATTCCAAACTTATGATGGTAATAATTTCCGTTAAAAACAAACTTACAATCTTTAACGCATAATTTTATATATTCCAAAATTTTGTCAGAGGCCAAAGGTAAAATATACTTTGATAATTCGTCAGCTAAAAAGTTCAATAAATCATCAACTGGAACTTTGGTAAATAAAGAGGTAACATCAAAACTGATAATTTTAAAGTCGTAATTTACGCGAGCATTACTGATTTTTTCAACAAAATCTGTATTATTCTTTATATGTGATTTAGATATGTTTCTGACAATAGGCATAAGAATCCTAACTAACCATTTAGACATTTATATTATATATATATATATATATATATATATATATATATATATATATAATTTTATTTATACTTATGTATGGAGATTATTCGCAGCTGATCTCTTATTATTGTGCACATTCCTTGAGGAAAATTAGTATTTTGCTACACATAAAAATGGCACGCAAATATTTAAAAATAATTGTGGTTCACTAGACCCATTGGAATATAAGGGGAGCACATAAACGGGTAACGTGTATAAACCTGTTGTAAAAATTGTACAAAATGATTAATGACATCGATCAAACGAATCATTTGACTTCCTTGACCAATGAGTATTTTTTAATTTCATATTGTACATATTTTCGGTTTACTTCACCATTTTTTGTTGAGGCATTATTTTGTTTCGTCGTCTTATGGTTTTTGTAAACAGTTTAGAGAAAAGGTGGATATTATTGATTTCTCACTTGTCATTAGGTACGTCATGAAATCGAGGCATGTTCTCTCTCTCTCTCTCTCTCTCTCTCTCTCTCTCTCTCTCTCTGGCAGCTCTTGGATGTAATTGCTCCGAGATACTTCTGGTAGACGTATTTCCAGCGGTGGACTCGTACGTGCCAACGCCTGTACCCTACGCGTCTACTTGCACTTACAGTTTGTTTACAGTACCGCTGTTTACTTTCGAGAAAGGCCGTTGGTTTAAGAAATGATATTTGCTCTCGCTTCTCTCTCCAGCGGCAGTTGCTGTGCATCACATTTGGAGGTTCCCCGACGGGCATTTTTGCTTCAATGGGCGCTGTTGGTCTTTGATTCTGGAGCGAGTGTGGATTTCCTTTCGAAAAGGAATCTGCTCTCTCTCTCTCTCTCCTCTCTCTCTCTCTCTCTCTCTCTCTCTCGTGGTTGTCTTAGTTGTCGTGTGTCATATTTTGTCTGCGATTTCGCACCGTCTGTTTTCATGAATATTCGAGTTTCATATATTACAATCCTATATTTCTTAGCTAAAAGAGAGGAGTAGGAGAAGAAATATATAATTGTCTAACTTTTTTTTAATGTTTTGTACGTCAAGGATGATTGGACTCCTACTCAAATGCTGTCATCTGTGTCAAGCTCGATATTAGCTTGACCAGTTTGAATCTTATATTTTTTTTTTGTTTCCTTTAAATTTTTATTATAATGTTTCTATATTCGTATTTCCTTCAGTGCATCTCTGTACTTTTTAACATTTTCCTAATTTCGAGAGATGCTTGTACGAAATTCTCAGATTATCAAATGTCTTATTAACGAAAAGAATTTGTTCATCGGTTTTTATACCTTTCACTCGTAAATAATTAATATTTATAAATCATCCCCTGAAAATCATTATCTAACAAAAAGGAAAATGATTTACAATTGTTTTTAACATACCTAATAATATAAGATTGGGATTTTGTACCAAAATGATTGATTTCTAAAATATGTGGTAATAATGTCATGTGACGGTTTCATGATCATTTGTTTTATTAATTTTTATTATTTCATTTATTAATTTTATTTTTTTAATTAGGTCTGTGCGGATGATATCGCGAGGGAGTAGTTCTTCTGTAGAAATGCGTGTCCATATAGCGAATGCCTCGACGAAGTAATCCTCCTCTGGGTTAAACATTCGTGAGATTCTCTCTCTCTCTCTCTCTCTCTCGATGTTTCCGTTACTTTGTTTCTAGGCCATCCTCTTCCATCTCTCCAGGAAGAGATTCGAATCGTGATTTCAGTACATATTTTTTTGTCCTACGCTCAAAGGATTCCCTTAAATGTTCTTTGGCTTCAGGATCTGTTTTATGTCTTTTATGGCATTTGGATTTCTGTCGTTCGACATTTCCTTCCGAGAATGTCTTTTATTGGGCGTTTTTTTATTTTTCTCTCTCTCTTTTGTTGCGAGTTCACAGTGCGCGATGGTTGGGTCAAAAAAAAGTACCGGTAAAAATATGTTACGTGCTTTACTTTTTCTTTTTTTTGTATTTGGAATAGCAAGGATGCTCCTTATCGAATCTTTTTCTGCTCACGCGCAGTATCTTTCCATGCAAACAAATATATACATACAGACATTATATGTATATATATAATATATATATATATATATATATATATATATATATATATATATATATATATATATATATTATGTATACATAAGTATGTATGCTTGTACATATATACACGTGTATACATAGATAGACAACAATATATTATATATATATATATATATATATATATATATATATATATATACTCCATGTGTATAGAGATATACATATATACATGGTTCTCGGTATGTACATTTTTTATGAAGATTTGATCCCTGTGGGTTTGAACAGATTGTTCCTAAAGTCACTTGACCCAAAGATGCCTCTTTGGAAGACCACGCCTAGGCTTACCCAGGAGTCCTAGGACACCCAGGGCACCCAGGACATCCAGCCTGCAGAACCAGAGGAGACGTCTGACCACGAAGAAGAGCTGCCCGTAGAGGCGACCTTATCCTCACTTGTTGAAACCCAGAACACCGCAGGCCCGAGTGGTATTGTAGTGCAGCTGAAGATACGATACCACCCCAGCAAGAAGGACAGAACAAGACTACCCGTTCACGTCAGAGGACAAAGAGATGATCATCGAATTCGTCAAGTCACACCCTGCCTTATACGACAAGTGGGACAGGCAATGGTCCAATCCGAGAAGGAAGGAGGAACTCTGGCGTGAACTGGCAGCGAATTTTACGAATTGCACCTTCCAGCAAGTTCGGAAGTACTTCGAGGCCCGCTGTACCGACTTCAGGAAGATTGAGAAGAGGGAGCACAAGAGCAGGTCGGCTGCACGGCACAGGACAGCATGGGAGGAGAATGTCATGACTATGTGGGCATTCCTGGGAGGTCACATCGCCCACGAAACCCACAATAGCAAGCGATCGATTCTCTCCTGTATCCTCCCACAGAACCGACGCAGACGATTCTTCCAGTGCTGACATATCGGGCCTGTCAGCAACTTTGATCCAGCAGAGGAAGCGGCTGAAGCAGAAGAGACCTCGCACATTGACAGAGGAGCGACGGCCATCCGCCGACACACCTGAATCGACTGAAGGACTGCAGACTCAACTGACACAAATTATGACCAGCATCAACCCATTCATTCCACAAGCCCAGGACAATACTCATTGTGACATCACCGTATTCGTCCAGTACTTGACTCAACGTTTGGAGTACATGCCTCGACGATACCAGAAGCCCTTCTTCGAGCAAGTGATCAAGCTTTGCCACAGTTTGGAGGGACCCGAAGAAGAGGATGCCACGACGAAAGAGGCCATGGCTTGGGGGGGTTGTTCCCACTGGAATGCCCACACGAGTTGAGAAAGGAACACAGACGAAACCAGGAACTACCACGGCTTCTGCACCCCAACTGATTCGGGGACCATCACACCAGTGGTTCCCATCTCAACCCCAGCCACAACCTGTCTACTATCAATATGATCCCCTCCCTCAACAGCAGCCGCAGCAGCAGCAGTTCTCTCATCATCAGCAGGTGTACCCGACAGGGGCGACATGGGTATCGACAACGTCATTCTTCCCCAGTGTACGGTCGACACCACTGAACTTCCCCCCTAGACCTTCAACTTCTTCACTGTCGCCACTATTCAACAGTCTCTTAGCAGGCTTGGCGCCCCCTACCCCTGGCGCCAGTCATGCGACCCCCAAAACTACTGCCTCAGATGACACCTCCACCTACGACTTGCCCATCTCCCCAGGTGAAAAGGAGGACAATGACCTCGACACAACGGAGTGATACAATAACACAATGTATAAGAAAATGCACAATTTTTGTCCTAATAATAAATGTTTTTGTATATTTTATACCATTCATAATGTTTCTTTTCGTAATAAATATGTTGAAATATTGACTTGCATTTACATTATCCTTATTGATGCTTAATTTATGTCATGACAATATATATGATGATATGATTGAGTAAAATTAAATTGAATAATGAAATAGCATGGCCATAAAGAATAATAACATTAGGAAATATACCAGGAAATATAATAAGAAATATGATATCTGAAATATGAAATATGAAATAAATAGAACTTGGAAAATAATTTGAACAATAAAATGAAATTTAATATGAAATAAATAGGGCCATCAAATGATATAATAACATACAAGGTAAAGAACAATAATATAATATTGGGAACATGATCTAATGAACATGAACACATATAAATGATAATGAAACAATAATTAACATTGATTGGACATGGTTATTAACAGGGGAACAATGAAAAATCAGTAACAAACTAAAGACATATTGACTTCAGTTGATAATATATGATATTTGCAGTTGAAAATGTTATGATATAAAACTAGTCACAACTTCATTTTCTTACATTCTATGCTTTTCATGTTTGTTTAGTAAGTATTTTTGTTATGTCCATCATTTGCTTCTCATTTGTCTCATTATTCTCAATTATATTATTATTACTTTCAGTTCATTATTTTCCAACATCATTTTATATATGTACCAATCATCATTTCAATATTCTCTATTATATTAATATTGTTATTAGTTCTTAGGACAATACAAAAGTATGGGAGTATAAAACAATGATAAGTACATCATGAACTTTATTTATAATTGTGCACATTGGTTGGGTTAGGTTATACATAGTTCTTTGGGTCCTCTAGTCATCAGTAGCTGGTCGTCCTCGGGGAAACACCATTCACTCTTGCCATTCCACTGCGCCTGCATCCGATGAGTAGTACTGGGCCAGGTAATCTCTGACGGCCTTTGCTCGACGTGCGTAGTTCGATCCCCTTCTTGCCATGATTTGTTCCATGAGGTTCAGCGACTCCTGCCTCCAAGTACCTGACGTTATGGTGTTGGTCCTCATAGTCGACGTCGGTGCCAGCACATGGGTAGTGTTGCAGTGCCAGGTTGTGCCTGACACATGGACACAAAGTTATCTTCTTGCAAACCTTTACATCCTGTTGCATCGTCGTCCCGAAGACTCGCCATCTCATCTGCAGCAGGCCGAATGCGTTTTCCACCACACGATGGGCGCGAGATAATTTGTAGCTGTACAGTCATTCGGTGGGATCTTGTGATTGGTGGGAGTAGGGCTTCATCATCCACGACTTGAGAGCGAAGGAATCGTTGGCAACTATGTGGAAGGGGATGGGTTCTTCGTCATTGGACAGATTTGTGTCTTGAGGGAGTCCTGCTGGATTGTATGTGATGGCCCTTGCCAGGTTGCACTTCTACCATGCTCCTCCATCCCCAGCACCTCCTTCTGCACTGACGTCGACGAGCAGGAACCTGTATTTTGCATCAGAGAGGGCCATGAGGACAATGCTGTGAAACTTCTTGTAATTGAAGTACAGTGATCCTCCATCTTTGGGCTTCTTGATTGGGACATGCTTCCCATTCAGGGCTCCCACACAGTTGAAGTAGTTCCACTTTGAGGCAAATCATTTTGCTACGTCGTTCCATGCCTCTGCTGTCTCATGGCACTTCATCACTTCTGGTTTATAGGTGTCGATAATGGCTTGGCAGACTAATGGGATAAACCAGCATATGGAACTCTTGGAGACTCTGAAGCTGTATTGGAGAATTGGATAGTCGTTCCCACTTGCCAGGTGGCGGAGAGTGACCTCCAACTTGAGTCCCACCTCTTGTGCATTCCACATTTTCGTGTTCTTCTTCAAAATGGGCGTCAGCCTTTCAACCATCTCCTCGAACAATTCAGGGTAGATGTGTAGGAAGTTCTTGTGTCCTTTGCGGTCCTCCTTGTTCAGTTCTTGTAGCAGCTGGTCGTAGTCTCCATGTAGTTGTCACCGTGTCAGCCACCCCCAAGCCAATATCCGCCTTGCCCTGCCGTCCTTGCTGCGTATTTGTCAAGGTGGGTGTGGCACTGTAGTACTTCTTCTCAACTCGTTGATGACCTGGACTGCACAGAGACACAGGACAGCTACCAAAAATCTCTGGGTCTCCTGGGGTGAGAGTCTGGACGTCCATATAGCATGCTGGCTGGGCGTAGAATGAAGGATGTGCTTGGCAAGCCTCTATATATACCCCTGGTTCATATCCGACACAGTGTGGCATGGTGCATGTGCAACAATCATGCAGCGTTCCACGTCGTGTCTCATGCACATGTGCGCGCACTCCGCAAAACACTGCAAGCCACCCACAACACACCACTACACGGAGTAACAAAGCAGCAAGACAGTGTGCCATGGCATATGAACCCGCACCATAAAACCGCACCAATGCTGTAACACTGCGCCAGACACCGCAACGTCACCACAGCTAAACGCCATAACATGCCCGTAACACACCGCACGGGTCCCCGGCACGCCGCCCAATAACGGCCATTTTGACTCACATCGCGTCAATTTTCTGGCGGCTTCTTACGGACCCACGCCGTAACTGCACGTAACACAAAAGTGCGTAGGTGCGTAGGTGTAAACTTGACTTAAAAATATTAGTCTCCCTTGGAAGTAGAGTTAAATTTCGTTTGTGTATCGATAATCTCAAACAAGGGACTTCGACGACGCATCTGATGTACATTGCAGCTGATAATGAAATCATCTTTTCTTACTTTGCGTCTTATCCTCTCCGTCCTTCTTTTAGGGCGTCCTTTCTTTAGAATGCTTCAAAGTGCGTCTCAATTGATCCCGGTGTCTTTGTCATTGACTTCAGAGGTCGCTGCAGTATGAGGAGAATGGAGACGGAAGACGATCAAAATTGATCTGAATATTTAATTACCCAGGTTTACGAGGGAGAATCGGAATTGACCCCTTCCTCATTTTGTACTTGTTCCTCCTTTCAAGAAATGTTTCTTCATCTGATGTCGCATAGTCCATTATGGAGGTAACAACATGGCAAGCCTTTCCGGTTTATTTTGATTAGATCTGTATGAGTTCAATTGTCGTGGAAAGTATGAGTTTTATGTGAAGAGGTCGCCATTTTCAATCAAGCTCTTCCTGAAGATATTTCCTCATTTATTCTGGCAGTTGTAACACTAAGTAACCCCCAATAGTAATAATTCCTGTTTTTCTGTTTTGTTTTATTTTATTTTCCGTAAAAGTCAAAATATTCAACAGGTTGCAGGAAGTAACGTCATGAAAATAATATTGCTTTTTATAGGAAAGATCAAGGAATAGTTTGAAAATGATTATTGCACAATTGAAAAAGTGATTTTTGTGGTTCTAAAAATAATAAGAGGTGAATATGCATCAGTGCTGATTACTTTTCGACATTGTTGACATATAGCGAAGGTTTGGGACACCTCAAAAATTTCATCCTGCATGCCGAGTTTGTTTTTAAAAAATATAACAGCAATAACAAGCAGGGATACAGGAATGTATTTTGTTAATTGAACAAATATTTATACACATTTTTTAGTGTTAACAAATCACTTTGACATATCGTGAAGTTATGAAACTTCTTAAGTAATCATAACTATTTGAAAAAATAATCCATAGTCCGTTCATACCTGGAAGTCCATTTCCTGGAAGCATCGAAGGACATCGGTACGTAATCGTCCACGTGACGTAAATAATTATACATTCTCCGTAATTACAATAATGTATGCAAAATCTGTATTGATGTCAAGGATGCCATTTAATTCTGTTACGTTAATTCATCCTTCGTTTTCAAGTGCTTCTTATTCATTTATTCATTCATTCATATATTTTTATGTTCTATCCCCAATGAAATTTTCTTTCTCGTTGGTATCGCCTCCTTATCATATCACTTCCATTTCCATCTCTAGTATTTTCAACATATTTACATTTCCTGTTACCGTCTGATTCCATATAAATTTGTTATGTATAAATTCTCGCAATCTTATCTTTCCTGTCGTTTCGTCTCCCCTTCTTAATATCACTTCTCGTTATCAATTATCATCGCCAGTATGTCTTGAATTTAATTTATCCTTGGAATTCCCCCTATTCGTCTTTCCCTTTCAGACTGTCTCTGGAACAGATAAAGAAGACTGGTTCAAGAATTACGTATTGTCAACGGTACATGTCTTGGTCTCGTTTCATTCATTAGGAAAGGAAACGTCAACATGATACGAGTAAAATGTCTTTATGTTCTCGTACACTTCGTGAATGTTTACATATACTAAATATATATATATATATATATATATATATATATATATATATATATATATATATGTGTGTGTGTGTGTGTGTGTGTGTATGTGTGTGTATGTATGTATGTATGTATGTATGTATGTATGTATGTTTTGTGTTTTTTTTTAAAAGCACGAACCGAAGGGACAGGCAGCCTTTTTTGTTGCTATATATATATATATATATATATATATATATATATATATATATATATATATATATATATATATATATACATACAAGTATGCACATATATATAAGTTGTATATATATATATATATATATATATATATATACTTATTTATTTATATAAATATAATATACATATATGTATGCATATGTATAATATGTATATTTTGATACGATTTCCACTTGAAGTCACGCGACAGCCCCATGAACAGTCAAGGAAGAATTTCTCCTATACTCGGATGAGCCTCAAACACCTGAAATATGCGAATAATTTTCGTTGTATTTCCAGTTGTTTTGCAAGGAAAATAGTGACCATCCGTAGAATATTTTTCCTTGATTTGCGAAGAGCAAAACTTCAAGCCAATAACTGAACGGAATCATTCGCCACCGGTTTTTGAATCATGTTCAAAACTTGAATGTAAACTGTCCTCAAGGCCTTGCCGAAATGAGGCTTAGAACTTAATCATTTAACTTCTAGTGAAACTCGGAGATGGATACTTCTTATTTACTTTTCTCTGGGGATAACTTGAGAGATATTCTCTATAACAGTTATCTCTTTTAGTGTTAATTTGTTCTAATTTTATTTTTATTTACAAGTAAGGGATAGGGTCTTATTTTTTGGTTCCATCTTTAGCTACATAACTTTGATGTATTCTTGCTTCTTCTCCCATTAGTTATTATTACTTAGTGGTTTGGTTTTTTTATTTGTACCTCAATTTTGAGTTTGCCATGTTCTTAATAATTCCGCACTTTCTTCCTCCTTATCTCCCTTGTTATTATCACTACTTAACTGTATTATCAGGTTGATTTTAAACTGCAGATTCCCCTCGCAAATCTTGTAAATTTAGCAAGATTAATGATATACTAATTTAGCAATATTCCATGGTTGAAAACTCGTTAGCACCGTCTCTCTCTCTCTCTCTCTCTCTCTCTCTCTCTCTCTCTCTCTCTCTCTCACGAATAGCACTGGCTGGCCAGTATGTCACCAGTGCAACAACACGCTTTACGCTAATTATACGTGCATGTATACTATGTGTATATATATAATTATATATATACTTTGTATGTATATGCATGTATACAGTATATATATATATATATATATATATATACACACACACACACACACACACACACATATATATATATATATATAATATATATATATATATATATATATATATATATTTATATTTGATTATGAATAATCTGACATGCACTTAAATAACAGTTATTCTTTTGAATTTAATTAAGGGTTTTTGTCTTCTTCAGTTCTATGGCATATTAAAAAGGGAAATTTTTAGTTTGAAACAATCTACGAAAAGTATTCTTGAATTAATTGCTGTTGTGTATTTTTTTGGTAGCGAAGCTGGAAGGAGGTAAACAAAATGCCATGAAACTTATAAATAATATTGTTAAATTTTTGTGAGAATTTACGTCATGAATTCAGTGTCAAGTTTCATCAAATTCTATCCTTTTTTTACCTAGATATCCTGTTAATATGCTTCAAAGTTTTTGCCGGTTTAGTACCTAAAGTAATTAATGATAATTACTTTAAAAAAGGAAGAATGTAGCTTTTCAGTTTCAGCTCTCTCTCTCTCTCTCTCTCTCTCTCTCTGCAGAATCAACTAATCACGTTAGAATAAGGGTAGTGCAATCCTACAGCAATCTCTCTCTCTCTCTCTCTCTCTCTCTCTCTCTCTCTCTCTCTCTCTCTCTCTCTCTCTCTGCAGCATCAACTAATCACGTTAGCATAAGGGTAGTTTAATTCTGCAGCAATATCTCTCTCTCTCTCTCTCTCTCTCTCTCTCTCTCTCTCTCTCTCTCTCTCTCTCATGTTTATTCAACGATTATTGCTAGTGTCAATGGTTCTTCTTTCACGTTTTCCTCTTAGCAATCGGAGATAAGGTCATCAGACGGAATATTTTGTTTGGGAATAGAATTAAACCAGCACTTAAGTAATCAAGGAACCGTCTTTGATTGGCTTTGAGTCGCCTTTCTTCTTATTCCTTGGAAACACTTTTGATTGATCCTGACATTTTTCCCACTCCCGCTCCGCAAGAGTTTATGGTGGGAATTATTGAAAAAGTTATAAAAGAAAGAATGTTTGTGATATATAAAATGTCTAGAATTAGATTCCTATCCTTTTTGGGGAATTTACCTCATCGGTAATTTCTATAGATATTTGTTTTCACCGATTACGTTGAGAGTAATGATTTCTGTAATGATTATACCATGAGGGAAACGAGTTTGTTTTCCATCTTTCGGATAAGATTGAACTTCCTGCAGTAAGATAAAAAAAGACTACTAAATTCTTTTTGCAACAGATTGCCATCTTTTGTCAGCTTTATAGAATATGATGTTGTAACCAGTATAGCCGTTCTTAGTTTTCTTAGCGGACTCACGGATTTTCCTTTATAACGAGGCGAATTTAAAATCGTACATCTTTTGAATAGTATCATGAGTCAAGGTTCTATTTTCCCTATAGTGAATTTCCAAGTAGCTTAAAATTATGATGTGTGATGTATTGTGAAGACTTAAAAAAAATCGGAGCATTGTTTCACGTTGTATTTTAATTAAACATCCTCTAAAATACCGAAAATTATCAACTCCTCATTTATGTAAAGACTTCATAAATGCGTAATGAATGTCCTCTGGTATCTCAGATGTTCAATTTGCTGTTTCGAAGTTTCCTCAGAATCAGAGTTCCGGCATTTACACATGCAGATGCACAGATAAAATCATCAGCGTGATATCTATTTGTATTCAAGGTTAGTCATTCAGTGGTGATGAAAGTCCAGAGTTCTGTCTATATTTGTATATCTACAACGAGGAATCTGATTATACCGGGAAGTGGAAAACCTAGGAACATGTATTTGAAAAGGTCATGACGCTTAAATTTCTCCAAAGCAGACACACACGGTAGTGATGAAAGTGCCTCGGATATTCGGCGCCAATTACGAAAAACATTTGGACCTTTGAAATTCCGCAAATTCGCCGAATACCGGAGAGAACGAGCAATCATGACATTCCTGCCCTGTTCCATAAAGGTTATGATGAGTTTAGATGATGAGGTCGCTGAAATCATTATTGAATAAGGCATTGTCATAATTGCTGTCATGATATTTGTTAATTGCGGATCGAGAATTGACAATTTCATTGGGAATATTATTCTGTCTGAATTGATATTTCTGAGGTGAGGATATGTCAGGGGTCAGAGAAGCGAATTCATCATTGCTTTTGGAAATGTCACGAATTAGTCATTTTCAGTTCGTAAGAAATTGAGAAAACAATTTTTATTGAGTTCGCATCAAAACTTGGCTTTAGAAAATGAAATTATTTTTTGCTGGAGGGATCTATTTGATTATTGTCTCTGGCCAATTGGTGACTGTTACTATAGGGCATCCTTCTTCTTAATACAACCAGACATCTGTGTATTAAAGATTCGGTTGATGGTCCGTCTAAGCAGTTAGAAAATATAGATCCTGCCACAGGACCGTGAGGATGTTCCTCTACAGTTTCTAGGGAAACGTGAAGCAAGACTGAAAAGAATTAAGGTGGAATTATCACCAAAATACCGTCGTTTTTACCGTATGGCCTGACAAGTTCATATAAAAAGTGGAAAACAAGTATTTCCTATTATGATGGCTAACTGACCGGACATTCGAAGTATCGGGGAAGCGATATGATTTCCATTCCTTATATATTTTTTATTATTTTTTAAATTCTTATTTTTGAAGATTGAAGTTTGTAGATGTATTTGCTGAATTATTACCCTGGTTGTTATTAGTACGGAAATAAATTATAATAAAACACACACAAACATAAATATATGTGTTGCCAAACTCACATGCTGAAGGATGATCGTAATTTCTTCGTTTATATGTACCACTACAATGAGTCATATATTTATGAAAAAAATATATCATGACCCAAACATGAATTATTTCCTAACAAATATATCACTGTGTTACATTAACAACCTCGATATCTTAATTTAGCTCGCAAAAAAAGTTCTAATCCTCTCTCTCTCTCTCTCTCTCTCTCTCTCTCTCTCTCTCTCTCTCTCTCTCTCTCTCTCTCTCTCTTCCTAATTCTACTCTCTCTAAGTCAAGATGGAAAAGAAACTCTGCATTAATAGCGCGTCACTTGCATAACTCCTCCTCCTTTTGACGGACATCTTGAAAGGAGTGACATATAAATCCGGGGAGTTTTCTTGGCTCTCTCTCCTCTTTGTCTTTCTAAAGTTGATGCTCCCGAAGTCCCTTCGAAATTTCCCAGATTAAACATATGTTTCTAAATGATATTTACGCACTTAGACTATTTTATTAACGTCTGTATTAAGGAAGACGGTAGTATATATGCTTTATTTCATATGGAATTCTTTAATTAGCTAAGGGTGTCCGAGATTAAATATGGGGATTATAGGTTTTTCAATAGTGTACAAGTGTCAAGCCTTGATTTTGCGAGCGTCTCTATTTTAGGAGAATATAAGATTTATGTTTTGTTTAATACGGAAGATTTAGAGCCAGATGTTGAGTTTAAAACATTTGCTTCCTTTTCCCGGAAGATGGAGTGTTACGTATTTTCTTTGACGGAGCAGTTTTAGATTTAAAAAAAAAACCGGCGACGTAAAACGGGAGATACTACAGAGATATTTTAGTCATAATGATTTGAACTGTGAGCTATTTCTCTGCGCAGACTAAAACTAAAGAGATTTGCGTAAACCTAATTAAGGTTACAATAATACAAAAACATCATTCTAATGAATTCGTATTGTGTGACACAATTTATTTTATTTCTTAGTCTTAAAAGTCAGTTAATGAAACGTGTAACTGAAAATTTTATCCCATATGAAAGAACTATTTTAGTGTTAGATATAAAGTCAGCAATACAACGAATTATTACTATGGCACTGATAAGATCCGTTACGCTTATTCCTCATCGGCGAAACGAACAAAGTCGCTGGCGTGGGTTCACAAATTCCTTTTAATTAGTTTTTCTCCTCCGCCCCGTCTTTCATCTCTTTCTCTTATCTTCGGCCCAGAATCGGGGGAAACTTTTGGAAAATCTGGAGAATTTTAATCAACAGATAATATCAATATTCCATGACCCGGCGGCTTTAAAGTCGAAGCTTTGGGAAGGACCAATTAGGAGTTAGGAAAGATCAGTGGTATTAGGTGGAGCAAAGTTTGAGCTTATTGTATGATGGGATGCGTAAGTCTGTGTGTAAATGGGCTTTTTGTCATACGGCAATATCTTTACCTATACTCTTACCTGCAGTTTTGATATTTTTTCTCCATTTACTCGTTTTAAGATACTTTTAATTCAGTGTATCTCGTAATAGTTACCTTCTCTCTCTCTCTCTCTCTCTCTCTCTCTCTCTCTCTCTCTCTCTCTCTCTCTCTCTCTCTCTTTATTGAATATATGGTAATGTTCGAGGTGACGAATGTTTCGTTGTTTTGGTTACTGTTTCTCCCGGTTATTCCTTAAACAACAAAAACATACTTACCGAGACATTTTCATTTTATTTCCCTTCTCCTTCTTTTCTTAGTTTACTCTTCCTGTGGGCTGTGATGTTTGAACTTTCGCTCACTATTTAGCATACTCTCAATGTTTCGAGTTAGTGAAAATTTTTATTGTTGTAACGCCAGATCACTCATTAATCCATCGTTAGTCAGTCGTCCATTCGTATCTATATCGATGTTAATATGACACTAGATTGATTAATCGCCATGATCAATCATTCAAGAAGACAAAGTAATGTGTGATTATATCTCTACCATCGTTTCATTAACAGTTTATCCGACTTAGTCACGAAAAAGAGCGAAGATTTTTCATCCTTTTACATAATCCCATTTTAGAAGTTTTCCTTCATGCTCAAGATTTTACCCAGAATGCCTAGAATATTTTTTCAGCGCACCGATAATTCGGCTAGTTACGTAAACTTATCGTTTAACTAAATGGTTATTCTGTGACAAGGTTTTCTCTTCAAATATTATATGTCCGACGTAGAAGTTCCCTAAAGAACGAGTGGTACGAGGTTCCCTCAGGCCAGCCATTTTTGAATTGTGTAGCGCCGCGTTTTTCTAAAGTCATGTTTTATGAACGGTTTTTCCCAACTCCCTATCTGTATGATGTATTGATTATTTTCTAAAACTGTCGGTCATTTGTTGTCCTTACTGTCCTTACATTACACTACAGTACAGTACATGTAATTGGTGGCCCTAGGTAAGTGCAAATATTCAACCATAACCATTACAGACTAATCACAGATAACATTTTGAAATCGCCGGTATAATCCATGACCGGGATTTTATCCAGAGAAATATTTTATTCCCTTCAAGAATTTGCATTCATCTCAAAGGGAATCTCGTACACTGCGGAGGGCATGAATAGTTCATGAGCCAGGAGCAATAAATACATTGGAATGTTTCTGTGTCTTCTTCTGAGAATGTATTAGGAACCTTCTGTGGAATTAACTGTTGTATGTGTGTAAATGTGTTGTGGGGTAATGGGCGAGGTATCAGGGTTGTTGTTGAAAGGACGAGACTTGAAGGTTATGAATAGAGAGAGAGAGAGAGAGAGAGAGAGAGAGAGAGAGAGAGAGAGAGAGAGAGAGAGAGAATATGTGGATTACATGGAGTCTTACATAGTTTGGATTATCTAGATAGTCAGGTAGTCGTACGAATGAACTAAGTATAGGAGAGAGAGAAATACATATAAGTAGGTAGCAGTAGGTACTAAGGAGAGAGAGAGAGAGAGAGAGAGAGAGAGAGAGAGAGGCGGGGCACCGAGGGAGAACGAGATATTGAATTGTAATTAGACTTTCTCGAAATAAAAGGCGAACGCTCAAGGAAAAAAACTTCGCAGATATTTTACAAAGAAAAATGAAGAATCTTAGATAAAGTTCTTTTCTTGTAGATTGACTGGAATCCGTGCAGTGTGTGACAGAGCACTGAACCACTTGTTATAGGGAAATTCCAAAGCTTGTAGCACAATTTTGATCTTACTTTCCATTTTTTCTTTTTCTAGCCGAGGGATAGATAAAAAAAAAATCCGAGTAGTAGTTGCATTTAAGCGTCTCAGAACATCTCAGCTTGTATTTTTTTCATGGAGAGAGAGAAAGAGAGAGAGAGAGAGAGAGAGATAGCGAAAAATTCCAATGACTATCAAAGGTTGACCAGAGCCATTAAAGATCTATAACCTTGGACGAGGGTTTGAAAGCGTCCGAATCCATGGCCGGGGATTTATGAGGACGAATATTTTATTCCCGTTGAGAATTTGCATTCATCCGAAAGGGAATCTCGTACCCTTCGGGAGGCATGAATAGTTCAGGAGGCGCGAACAATAAATACTTCATTGGAATGTTTCTGTGTCTTCTCCTGAGAATGTATTAGGAACCTTCTTAGGGATTAACTATGTGTGTGTGTGAGTGTGTATGTGTGTGTATGTTTCTGGAGTTTTATGGCGGATGTGGTGTGGGGGGGGGGGGGGTGGATTGCATTATTGGAAGAACGAGATTTAAAGGAATTTCAGTAAAGGTTACGAATACGGGTGGAGAGAGAGAGAGAGAGAGAGAGAGAGAGAGAGAGAGAGAGAGAGAGAGGAATCCGTTACACTTCGAAATTTTTTATTTATTTATTTTTTTTCTATCTTGAAGATCGAGGCCTTTCTTTTGACGTATTTGCACAAAAATGATAATAATAATCTGATCCCTCCAGATTTCTGTTTTCAGCCGATGACCTTGAGGAGTGATTCCTCTTCTGCAAAATCTGGAAGCCATCCGACGAATCACATAATATTCATCTGTCATATCAAATGAAGCTGCTGAAGAGAATAACCGCCTGAGATGCTGAGATTGCTGGATAGGAGAGAGAGAGAGAGAGAGAGAGAGAGAGAGAGAGAGAGAGAGAGAGAGAGATGATTATTTAATTTAAAGCCTCTTTCATTTGATGATTCTTTTACCAACAACGCAATCGAAAGAAATCCACTAATATATTTGTACTTATGAATTTAATGCGTCTTCTGTCAAACTTATGTGCTGTACTTGCTCATATTCCTAGCACTTTGATAAAAAAAATATATAGCATGGAAAAATTAATCCCCCTGCAGAGCAAAAATATGTTGAAAAATGTTCGCAAATCTATGAAAAATTGATGGAGTTAAGAATTATGAAAGAACTGCTGAGCTGGTCAGGGATGTCCAAAGATTCCTCTGTCTACAGGTGGTCTCGCTCTCTTTTTATATTGGACCATTTTTCATCACGTGTCCCAGCAACCAGTTCCAGCTGGTCCAGTGATGTCGGAAACCGTCCCGCGTTCCTCAATCGGTCCTTCTCGTCACCCACAGCTGCATCTGACGGATGCATTTTACATCTCCGGCCGCAGATCAGCATTTGGGTGATTTGTGGAATCACTTCCAGATTTTGCAGAGTCAGGATCCCTCTGAGTATTGGCTGATAAAGGGAAAACTGATAAAACAGAAAAAAGAATTTTCCCACGAGGAGGATTCTTGTCCTCATCCTTAGATTCAAAAGACGATGCTAATACGAACATAGGAAGGAATGACCTTTTCTTCTTCTTCTTCTTCTTCTTCTTCTTCTTCTTTTTCTTCTTCTTCTTCTCCTTTTTTTTATTTTTATAAGCTTGTTTTTGGAAAGTATTCCTATAAATATTTTACGTTTCCTTTGGGTTCAGAGCATTTTTATCAGTTTCTTGATTATGCTTCTTCTTCTTCTTCTTTTACTTCTTCTTTTATGATTCTTTTTTTTTTTTGCTTGTTTTCGGAAATTATTCCTGCAAATATTTTACGTTGCCGTTGGGTATCAGAGCATTTTTATCATTTTCTCGATTATGGTTTTTCTTCAGCTTCTTCTTCTTGGGCAAATCAGTCATAGGAACCACTTCCTCAAAGTTGAATAAAGGAATTCTTAAATACATCTGACTGGTCGTCTTCGATATCAGTCACAACCCGAGACGAACAGATTCGTTCGGATTTTCCCCAGAGACGATCATTTGTTTACTAAGGTGACGGCGCGAGAGACGATCACACGTTCTTGGGGAAATCCACAAAGGACGGCTTTACTGGCATCTCGTGAATTTCTGATCCTGAATATTCGATTCTCTCTCTCTCTCTCTCTCTCTCTCTCTCTCTCTCTCTCTCTCTCTCTCTCTCTTTTACTGTTGAAGTTTTGTTTTTAATCTAGGAATACTGCAATATTGATTGTGAAAGATCTGAAAGATAAGTCATTTGTGTCCGTTGAATATAGTTTCACTGCAATATATTTCAACTATATTACTACTACTACTACTACTACTACTACTACTACTACTACTACTGTTGCTGCTGTTGTCGCTACTTTAACCACTACTATCAGCATCATTGTTCATGAAGAAATAATAACCAATCAAATGAAATGGCACTTCTATAGCAAGACCATTATTGCTGAAAGAGAGAGAGAGAGAATATTGAATATAATTGTAGGAAAAAAAATCAAATTATTGAAATGAACAGTTTCCGGTTAGCAACTGTCAGGGACAATTTCATTTCGGGACACAAATATTTGCCTCAGCAAAACCCAAAACGAATCTCTTTGTCTCAATATCAGCAGATATTGCGAAAGATCTGTTACACTTCGATATTCCTTTATTCGTCCAGAAGATCGCGTTGTGGCTAGCCTTTGAAAAAAAATAAACTTATCCCGCAATGTGGCAACACCACAAGAGGTATTCTCCTACATCGAGAAACAAATAAAAATTGATTAGCGTCTGAAAATTCTTTTTCTCTCCTGTCACATTTCCGTTATCAGCCGATGACCTTGAGGAACGTTTTATGCTCTGCAAAATCTGGAAGCCAACCGACAAATCACATGATATTGATCTGTCATGCCAGATGTAAAATGCTGCCATCAAAAGAAGCCGCTGGAGGAGAAAAAACCTGAGAAACCGTCTGAGACATACTCGATGGAGATGCTGAGAGAGAGAGAGAGAGAGAGAGAGAGAGAGAGAGAGAGAGAGAGAGAGAGAGCGAGGAGAGAGAGAGAGAGAGGAGGCGGGAAGAGAGAGTTTAGAGAGGCTTGGAAAGTTTTATTAATTAATTGTCAATATACAGCTTCTGGGACATTTCCGTGGAGAACAGTACAGTATATTGGTGGCGCTCGGTAAGTCCACGTAATTCTAATTATATCTCTTAGCCATACATATCATGAGGGAAAACGAAAGGCTGACAGATATTAAAAAATTCTGTACACTAATAAAAAATCAGCGGTAACCATAATAAAATTTAATCATGGAAAACATTTTGAGAGCGTTCCGCATAACCCATAACCGAAAATGTATCAGGACGAATATTTTATTCCCATTGAGAATTTGCATTCATCTGAAAGGGAATCTCGTACCCTACGGAGGGCATGAATAGTTCATGAGGCAAGAACAATAAATACTTCATTGTAATGTTTCTACGTCTTTTGCTGAGAATGTCTCAGGAATCTTCTTAGGGATTAACTTTGGAAGGAAGGGCGGAAGAGGAAGGCAGCCCCAGATTTTGGGTCATTTTAGCAAACGTTACGAACAAAGAGGGGAAGGATGAGGCAAGTCTCACACAAAGAATGGATGTCAGAAGTAGTACGAGAGAGAGAGAGAGAGAGAGAGAGAATTAGAACATGCAGGAAAAAGGCCAAACATATCTACTACTGTGTATAGAAAGAGTCTAATATACATACTGCATATACTCGTACGTAGTACATGAAAACATATTTGCATACCCACAGAAAGATCGGGATTATTTTGTAATTAAATGTTTTGGAATAATTATGAAGGAAATTTTAAAGAAAGCTATATTTGCAAGTGAATTAGGAAGTGGGTTTTATTGTTGAATTTTATTGGATTGTTTAACGTGGGAATATTGGCTCAATTCAAGAAGGAAATTAAATTTGCTCATTTGAAAGATTTTTGCAAAAGATTTGTTTTTTATACGAAGATTAATTCCCTTTAAGAGTGTACTGGGATTTGCTGATGACATTGGAGCATTTAAATTTTAAGTATATTCATTATCTTCATATGTTCATGGAAATGTCTCTTTCAGAGATATGGGTATTAGATGGGCATGCTACAAAAATATTTCTGTCACTTGCAAATTCAAGTACTCCCTTGTTTAATTAGAAGTTTAGTGAACAAATTTTGAAATAGTATTCAACATTCTGTAAAGCAGGTCTCGAGGACAAACGATGAAGATAAGCTTTATCGCCCTTCATTAGTGTCGGTATATATGAAGTCGGTCCATAAGAACGAGAAATAAATAGATATCTAAGGAGTTTTACCTAAAAACTTCAATTACCTTTCGTCATTCCCATTACGCACATTCATTCCGGTTTCTCTTGTTTTGGAATTCTTTTCTGCCGTCTGACGAAAATGCTTCTTTGGTATTTATATATATATAAAAAAATATTCTGATACGTGGGATTTGCACACTTTACATCACTTCACAAGGATGTAAAATTGCCTACGTTTGGATTCAGTTCCCGTGTCCAAAGCGCGAGTTTTATTTTCTGTATAATTACACGTCAGCTTACGCCATTTTCACATTTCTGGTCTTCAGCATGTATCCCAGAGTGATAAAATAGTAAGATAAAAATATAAGACTAATTTGGAATCTTTAGACGATAAGTTATACAGTCTTGGGTGCGAACTATTTAATTCAAGTAGTGCGATTGATAAATTTTTTTTAACTTGGTTAAAACTAGGAAATGGGAAAATAGCATAGTGTTAAGGAATTAAATACGTAGATTTTTAAAGTTCACTGGTACAGTTTGCTGCGAAAACTGGAACATCCTAGCATGCTTATCAATTATAACATTCCAATATATGGATGAAATATTCGACATGAGATGAGAGCGGCGGTTTCCTTCGTGTAGATGGAAAGGGGCTAAAGAAGAAAAAATTTGATCCAAATAGAGCAGTAGAAAAGAGTTATGTGGATGGATGGATTAACAGAGACGAGTTAGAGGACTGATCCACATTTTGAGCGATGGGAAGCTCATCAAGTAGAATGGCAGGTGTATTAAGACAGGTACACCGTGTCTGGGTGTGATATGTTTTAGTTTAGGCTTATTTCACGTAAGTCTCAGATATTTATTACATAGTTCACGTCTTGAGAGATTATAGCAGTTTAGGAAATGTTGGATTGTATCACGTATTTCGCCCTATTAATGAGACATGTTTTCTTGTGGTCATTTTCATTAAATAATTTAATGCTTTTGTTGTAGGTAATTTTGATTAAATAATATAATGTTTTTGTGGTAGGTAATTTTGATAGAATAACTTGATGTTATGTTGTTTATTGTTGATGGAGTAACGTGACCTTTACTGCTCTCCCATATTAAGAATATTGTAATATATAGATTATGTTTTATGTAATACAGTTTTAAACTGGAGTGACGATAAAGAATTAACCCACTGAATACGTAGACAACGCTACTATAATCGGAAAAACACCACAAGAAATACAAAGACTGCTTCATTGAATGAGAACGGGCTACGCAAAAATGGATGAAATAGCACTGATGGAGACAGAATTCATGGGCTTCAATTTCCTTTTTCTTTTTAGATATACAGGAACAATGACATCCAGTATCTCTTGAGCTGGATTTAGTTAGGAGAAAAAAAAACAGTTAAAGAGTGGGCAGGCTGAACAAGATTTGTTAATCAAATAGACCAATATCGCTTATGAAAGTGAGATTTATAGTATACATGACCGGTACGATATGCATTGCTATGCAGTTATGGATCATGAAAATGGTACTGGAACCATATCTAAAATATTCAGTTGATTTGAGGATAAAATTCAAAGAAGATTATTAGGATCAGATGGCAAGATATTGTGAGAAACTACGGAAGGGAGATGGATATGATTGGGACATGGTCGCAAGACCCATGTGCAAACGGTCAGCTGGGCGCCTGTCGGCATTTGAAGATTTGGAAGACTCAGACCTATTTCCATTAGAGTTATAACATTTATGAGCTTGTTGGCTCGCTGCTCAGCGATGCTGTCTCCCCTACACCGCCCACCTGGGGCGAACAAACAGGTTTGCAGGAGGAGAGTGGATGTTTCGCTTACCTTCCACCCCAACAGGGGCGGACAAACGAGATCCACTCGGATTTTATTGTTATAGATAGAAATAGGAAGCTGGGGATGGTTGGAGATTTGTGGAAGTGAACGCACGGGAAAGAAACATCCACTACATGAGAGGTAATGATAAAAATGTTTATTTTACATCTTGGATACAGATACCCAAATCCTTTTCAAAATACCTGAATAGTGTATTGGTTTAGTACTTTTTAATGGGTAAGACAATTTTGTGTCTGTGTTATCTTGGATTATTTACTGATAACTCTCTCTCTCTCTCTCTCTCTCTCTCTCTCTCTCTCTCTCTCTCTCTCTCTCTCATTCAGTGATCTCAGCATCTCCATCGAGTATTTCTCGAGCGATTCTTCTCTTCGGCAGCTGCATTTGATGGAAGCATTTTACATCTGATATGACAGATCAATATTATGTGATTTGTTGGATGGCTTCCAGATTTTGCAGAGAGGGAATCCTTCTTAAAGGTCGTCGGCTGATAACGGAAATCTGACCAAAGAGAAAAATTATTTTCAGACGCTAAACGATTATTACTTGCTTCTTGATTTAAGAGAAACTTCTTGTGGGGTTACCATTTGACGAGATCAGCAAGTGTTTTTTTTATTGTGAATACATCAAGCCACAATGTGTTTTTCTGGGTGAATGAAGGAGTTTTTCCAATTGTAACACTTCTTCAATTGTGACAAAGAGATTTGTATTGGGTTTTGCAAACACAAATGTTTATTGGCGGTAAGGAAATTGGCCCTGACCGTGAAACCAAGTTGAGCACGGTGCATGTTGCTAACCGAAAACTCTTGCTTTATGATTGTGAATTTCTTCTCTCTCTCTCTCTCTCTCTCTCTCTCTCTCTCTCTCTCTCTCTCTCTCTCTCTCTCTCTCTCTCTCTCTCTCTCTCTCGTTGACATTTGCGTTCTTGCTATGGAAGTGTTATTACATCTCAGTGGTTGTAACTTTTTCATCATGAATAATGACGCTGATAGCAATGGTATAGGTAACGACAGTAAGACAGCGACAATCGCTGCATTAGCAATAGTAGTAGTAATAGTAGTTGTCACAGCGGTGTAATAATCCTAAAGTATTGCAGTGGAATTATATTTAATGGAGACAGATGGCTTACCTTTCAGATCTTGTGCAATCAAAGTTACGGCGTTAATGGCTCAGAAGTGGCACTGCCATTGCAGCAAGCCTTCGATGCTGAATGTTCCTTGAAATGGTAAAACAATAAATAAATAAAAATCAAATAAGAGAGAGAGAGAGAGAGAGAGAGAGAGAGAGAGAGAGAGAGAGAGAGAGAGAGAGAGAGAGAGAGATCGAATATCTGGGATTAGGAATTCTCGAGACGCCAATAAAGCCGTGAATTTCCCTCAGAATCGTGTGATCGTCTCACGCGCCGTCACCTTCGTAAACAAAATTAATGATCATCCCTTGAAAAACTCAAAATGAATCTGTCCACCTTGTTTTCAGGCTGATGTCGAAGACGGTTAGCCAGATATTTTTAGGAATTCCTTGATTCAACCTTAAAGGAAGTGGTTGCCCTTATTGATTTGCAAAAGAAGAAGAAGAAGAAGAAGAAGAAGAAGAGCCATAATCAATTAAGTCATAAAGGGGCTCAGACACCCGAAGGAAACCTAACACAATTGCAAGATTAATTTCCAAAACCAACCATCAAAGACAAGAACGGAACACTATACGACAAGAAAAAGAAGGTAACTCCTCCATTATGTTCGTATTTGCGTCTTAACCGGCAGAATATCATCTTTAGAATCTGTGGATGAAGACAGAAATCATCGTCAGAAAATTCATCTTTTCTGTTTTGTAAGTTTTCCCTTTATCGGCCAGTGCTCTGAAAGATCCTGACTCTACAAAGTCTGGAAGTGATGCCACAAATCACCCAAATGGTAAAATGCACCCGTCAGATGCAGCTGTGGGTGACGAGAAGGACCGATTGAGGAACGCGGGACGGGCCGGTTTTCGACGTCATTGGACCAGCTGGAACTGGTTGCTGGGATACGTGATGAAAAATGAGCCGAAATAAGAAGAGAGAGAGAGAGAGAGAGAGAGAGAGAGAGAGAAGAGAGAGAGAGAGAGAGAGAGAGAGCCTGTAAGGCAAAGCAATCCTTTGACATTCGTGACTAGCGAAGCAGTTCTTCAGTAATTCTATTTTCCTTACATTTTTCTTAGCTTTGCATACATTTTTCAATAGTTCACTTCTGGAGGGGGGTTAAGTTTGCCATGGCGTGGATTGAAAGTGGTAAAATTTTATGTATATGCATGTAACGCAGGCAGCAAAATTAATTAATAATTAAGAACATTAAGATTGAAGCAAAAATATTCGAATGTAAGTAAAGCAAGGTTGAAATTCCAAATGCCAAAAATACAATGGAAATTAATACATTGCATTTTATAGTAAAAGACAAATGAAATAGGTTTGAACACTAGCCATACGTAGGTAACGAAATTATATTAGAAAAGGTTTTGTCTATAAATCAAATTTTCAAGAAATGCAGTTTTAAAGTATGACAGACATGTTGATAAAACATTATATTTGTGCATATTCTATATCTCTGCTTAAATTCTGAATACAATGTTTTAACAGCGATACACAATTTTTAAACAAGTATAAAACCCGCTTGGAGATAGTCAAGTCGCCAGTAAAGGTAAATAGTTCACAAAAAGACACAAACACCACTGGCTGGTTTAATGGGGGTAAACATAACCTAGTTTACATTACGTTTCTACGGTCCAGAAAAAACTGTTTACTATTTCGCATATTTTTATTTGATGGAAATGGGGGTCAAGTGTAGTTTTATATATTCGTATATTTATTCATCGTAAACTACTTTTATAGGAGAGAGAGAGAGAGAGAGAGAGAGAGCAGTATATTTGCGTTAGGCCGCGAGTGTATTTCATTTTTTGAAATATAAAATTATACATGATTAAATTAGAGTTATACCACCTTGAAAATTTGTACGCAAAGAAAACGTCGATTGCTTTCTACAGGATTTTGATATTATTGTTAATTATACACATAAAGAAACCACTGAGGCTCGCTTATAGACCCAGAAAGCGCTCTCGAAGGATTTGAGAGCGTAAAACCCGTGCATTAACAACAAAGCAAAGGGTTAGGTCATTACGTTGATGCACACTTGCACAGTGACTTAACGAACGAACTTATGCATATATGATCGACTCCAAGCCAGGACAAGGCTGTTGATATTGACCACCTACCCTCCCAAACCAAACACACACACACACTCACACACACACACACACACACACACACACACACACACACACTTCCTAGGTCAGAAAGTTTTTAAGAATTCCAGTCTCCAATTAATATTATGGAAAATGTCTAAAATTACGCATACATCGGGTTCCATTTTGATGTCGTATGTGTTTTTAACTAGAAGATATATTGAAAATTATTTATATAATTTCCAACTTCTTTCTCTCTCTCTTAATAGACGTTCGTAATAATTATAGTCTTTTTCAATGGAACGCCTATTGCAAAGAGAGCTACGGTGTTGAGTGATGTTTTAACCTTTACTAAAGAAAGGGCTATTAACTCCCAAATTTATTTTAGGTCATGTTTTGGAATTTGCTCGCATATCTTATGTTTATTGCCTTTATTTTGGTATATATCTTCTTGCTGTTACTAAAGCGTATGTAACATGACAAAAGCCGGGAAATTGACAGGTTCAGTTTTTTGGTTTAGATTAAACTAGCCATGCTTTGTTTTTGGTTTGGACTTCCGTATGGGATCCAATCATCGGACATCTTAGCTTACCTGATAAGATTCCACAGATTAGTATGTGCGTATGTGGAAAAGAAAATGTAAAAATAAGGGTAAAAATACCCTGAATGTAAGTAAAAAGCAACGAGTAATGCATAGTTAGCTGAATAAATAAATAAATAAATAAATAAATAAATAAATAAATAAAAAAGGAAAATAAGTGTGTTTGAATGTGAAATGTTTTGTTGTACCCAGATAATTCACTCAACAATTTCTTTCATGAAATGTAAATAGATTAGTCCTGGGAAGTAACCTTGTTTTCGTACCTAAATAAATGCCTGTTGTCTTGAATACCAAAATACTATTTAAGGTTCCGGACCTCTGATTATTAGGAATGTTAATCTCATTAAGCTCCGGAAATTTGACGCTTGGCTATTTTTTTTTCTTTTTTTTTTTTTTTTTAATGAAAGCAAGGGAAATATCATGTTGTTTGCGAACCCCGGGCGACGAAAATTAGATTGGAAGGCATAATAACTAATCCGAAGCCCCTGTCTGGCGAAAATTCTTGAGCAAAAGAATTTTGTGGAGATCCAATTAAGCTGTGTCAATAGTTCATCATGGCGTCATTCAACTTGGGGCTGCAGATCACTTTATTTTCTATGAACTGTCCTCGGCTGAAAGGCGCTTTCGACAGAGGCGAAAGAACACGCGAGTGCTTAGGGGATTCTTCCTCCTCCTCCTCCTCCTCCTCCCTCTCATGAGCGGTAATGCTTCCAGATGCCAAGTTGTGCCTATTATCTTCCCTAAATGAATAGGAGTCTCTCTCTCTCTCTCTCTCTCTCTCTGTGTGTGTGTGTGTGTGTGTGTGTGTGTGTGTGTGTGACTTGCTTGCTTGCTTTTTGCTTGTTACGTATGTAAATGTGTTGATAGATAGGTTTTGAGCGTATATTGTTGGATGGGTTTAGTCATGTAATGCACAGTCTTAAGTCGTGCAGGCGTTTATGAGTAGAAACTACGTATATTGGGAAAATCAGGTAGTAAAGCGGTAATGAAGTTGGTATTCATCCATACATACTTACATACATGCATACAGATGTACAATGCGTGTAAATATTTTGTGTGGTAGCTCGGGCGAACGTATGTATTTCTCGAAGTCTTGCAACACAAAATCTAAAATTTGATTCGTTTCCCAGGGTGCATTGCAATGATATTCGCTTTATGCGAGTGGCCCATTCCTCGGGAATCGTCAAAACAGTTCCTTTGTTTGAAATTAGTTTCTCGCTAAGATTGCGTATAAATTAGCTTGTGGAAATGTTTGATGCAGCATCTCAAATGGAATATTCGAATGTTGGTACTGAAAGGTCAGTGCATATTTTACTCGCTTTTCTTAGTGGAACTGGTTGTAGGTATCTTTTGTTATTTCTTTGTGGGTGTATGCTTTCTATGCTCTTTTGGTCGGAAATTCCTTTATTTTTCTTATATATTATATATATATATATATATATAGAGAGAGAGAGAGAGAGAGAGAAGAGAGAGAGAGAGAGAGAGAGATAGAGATAGATTGTTGATAGATATATTCTATATATATATATATATATATATATATATATATATATATATATATATATATATATATATAGATGACAAAGAAGATCAAGGGCAGGAACATGAAGAGATTCATTATGCTTTAATCCTACGTTTCGTGACTACATCGCCACATCTTCAGGCATTTCTCTACAAAATAAAGTACAATATGTTAACATAAAATAAGAGCTGATCACAAGATCCAATAGTTGAAAAGTAAAATCAGTTTAATGGTAAAATTACAACTCTCATACTTAAATTACATGCACAACTTAGATTAAACTGACCGCAGAAGTACCAAATAACTTACAAATGACGAGAAGAACATTTAAAAATTTCAGCTAAATTACACAAACATAAAAGTAATAACATATATCATAAAAGTAAAAGTCATATATTCCACAAAACCACAGCCAAAAACAGCTCAACACTTAACCAAACGCTTTCAGCATCAAAGATAAAAACACACTAAAGTAAACAACGTCAAGAGCACAAGGAAATGACAGAATAATTAGGCTAAAAACAATGGGACAGCAGAGGAATTGTTGTTTAAAGTTGGAACTCTTAGTTTGATGTTCAGAGTTTCCAAAATCAACAGTTCGTTGGGTTCCTTTGTTTGGCCAATAATTTTAAAATCTTCGTATTTGACTGTAGCTTTACATTTAATAGTGTGCTTCCTTATATAAGATGTTTCAGGGTTAGATAATTTACACCCAGTTCTGTAACTAACGCCCCGATTCCCATCAGGGCGTTAGTTACAGAACTGGGTGTAAATTATCTAACCCTGAAATAATCTTATATAAGGAAGCACACTATTAAATGTAAAGCTACAGTCAAATACGAATGAACTTGATTTAGTAATGACGGGTGAACAAATGGAAAGAAATTCTCTCTCCTCTCTCTCTCTCTCTCTCTCTCTCTCTCTCTCTCTCTCTCTCTCTCTCTCTCATGGAATACAAGATCAAAGTATCCACTGTAGCTCTATCTAAAAAACTGTAAGGAACATTTTCCAAAGAAAGGAAATTCAGACGGGATGGATAAGGATTTATTTACCTTTCCAAATATAGCAAAAGGCTTTTAGCGACTATGATCCTACTCTGAATACCATTGCTTCTCTATTTAGATATAATGAGGACATTCTTTCTGAGATTATATCTGTGGAAGTAAGGTTTGCATCATGTCTATTACATTTACTCTATAGTGACGTATGAAACTGAGTTCATTCAGGAGTTCTTGTATTTTGGAGCGACGATGAATATATTAAAGGTGAACCTTGAAAAAAAAAATCGTCCCTTCTTTCTGCAAGCAAAAGTGAAAACTATTTTCGTAGTTAAATTTTCATCCGTGAATGAATAAATTAGATTATATATGCACACATATATGTGTGCGTGTGTTTATATAATATTGACAAAAATTTCGTGCCTGACGCACAAAGCCGAGCAGTAGTTGATTGATCATAACAAGTGATAAATGGAGAAAAATGATAAATGTTTCTCATTATTGTTATTGACTCAATAGACGAAGATTGAGCAGCGTGAATTTGAGTGAAATATTTTATTTTACCATTTAAACAAAAAACCAAAAATGAAAAAAAAAATTGCTTTTCTTTCCGATAAATACTCAAGACTAGAATACATCTGGAAAACTCATATGCGTAACCTTGACATCCCAGCCAGATCTCTGATCATTCGTCTTTACCTCAGATCTCATATTTCTCTCTGGAGCCCAGCAACGTTAATCCAGCATTTCCCTTCTTCCCTCTTTGTTCTGTGAAAAGGGAGAAGAGAGAGGGGATAATTTCCTCACCCCCATTCTTTTCCCCCCTGCCGCCAGACCTCTTTTGACCCCTGGAAAAATCACGTTGATTGATCGCCGGCGATCTTCTTTCCGTTCCTCGACGTTCGCCTTTGGAAATCCGACGATTCGTCTCGACGGCAAATAATAACAGGACTAAGATATCTCTCGCTCCCGAGTCCACCGCTCTCCTCAGTTCAAGCTCTCTCTCTCTCTCTCTCTCTCTCTCTCTCTCTCTCTCTCTCTCTCTCTCAGTCGGCCGAATGAGAAAGGGGGAAAGCGCCACGGATCGTTTGATGTTTTAAGTTTGATCAGACAGCGGGAGATAAATAAGAAAGGGTGAAATAAATAACGGGGAGGTAGAGAAGGTTTGATGTGACAAGTGGCTCTGGGCCAAAGGGATTAGCTCGTCCGGATGTAGTAGATGAGGGATCTGGAAATAATATTCGTTCTTGGTGTAATCGGGTACTCGTTGTTGCAAAGGGTTGTAATGGTTGTGATTATTGTTTACGGGGTCGTTAAGTTTGGTATGAAATTTGTACTCTTGTAATTATTATGGCAACATTATGATCTCGTCCCCTTTGTCCAATATGTCACGATTCCAATTTACATTACCAGGTGACTTTAACGAATAGCATTTCTCAGATCGGTTAATGTTATATCCTGTTCAATGGTGATTAATGAAGGTGAATTACGAAATATATTTACTCTCTGGATACATAAAATCCTACGATGAGAGCCATCGACTAAACCTTTCATTACTATCTGTTGTTGATAATGATAAGTTAACAAGCGATTGAAAGTTTTTGGGATTAATTTTGATGCATGCAGTAATTAGAATTATTGTTACTTTTTTATTCTTTTAATACTCATGTAATTATCAGAAGTTAATAATAATAATAATAATAATAATAATAATAATAATAATAATAATAATAATAATAATAATAATATGTCTTTTGACTGCTGGATACGTGAAGGGATTGCTGCCCTAAATTTAACCAGCTAATTTTTTTTATAATATTGTTGGAACCACGGTAAAAAAATAAAATAAAAACCGTTGAAGGCAATTGTATTTAGTTTCCCAAATAACGTATAGGAAGACGTCCTCACATTAGTTTCTTTTTTATGTATCTTTATGTTCCAACATGATTCGGTGTTCTTTGATTTTTTTAATCTTAGCTAGAATTCGTAGGCCACCAATTTTGCAGAGTAGCAGAATGACTTGCTATTACGAGTTTTGTGTTATTGCACATTTATGTTAACCGTGCATCGATGAATATTATTGCTATAGCGGCAGTTGCATATTAGTAAGATAAAATGTGCATAAAAGATTCCTATTATATTCCAGAGTTCTGATGCTACAAGTACACATGTGTTCGGCATTCATTCATTAATTTTGTCCAGTTTTATTAGTTTTGAGGAGAGAGAGAGAGAGAGAGAGAGAGAGAGAGAGAGAGAGAGAGAGAGAGAGGGTCTGTAAAAATGGGGGCTATCTATGGCATTGGTCTCGCCCACCACTCAGTTTCGTGTTATGAAACCGGTTTGATTTAAACATCTGCCGAAATTGCCTTCTTTATTAAGCTACTATTTTTTTCTGTTTGTTTAATCTTTACCATGATTTTGATCTTTCAGAGCATTTTGTGATATATTAATATATTGTCCTTAAGATATTGTACATATAAAACGTGAACGCTTTTAATGTAGCTTTTCACGCATTATTTTTCCATCATTATATTTTCTCTTTTGGCTTTTTTTTTTTTTTAAATATTTGAACTTATGAATATCGTGCCCATTGGTCCCGTGACGCCAGTCCATATGTAAGAGTTAATTCCATATTTGTGTTTCATTAAGAAAAAGTGCACCTCTAGGATTAGTCCGGCCTACAGTGGGTCTTGCACGGCACACCGCAGACAAACACCTGGCCAACCTAAATGCAGCTCACTAACCGACCTGGCAACTGTACGTCCACCCCCTCCTCCCCCCACCCGCGTCTATATTAACAAATTATTATTATTATTATTATTATTATTATTATTATTATTATTATTATTATTATTATTAAACCCTCTAACAGGTACATTGGTTCAGCGGTGTTGCCATTATTATTATCAAAATCTCACGATACCATGAATATCATTGTGTAAAAATAATCTAACATTTACATGGATTAATCTTTATCATAATTATAATCATAATCACTGTCGCTATCATTATGATCATCAAGACTTATACGACAACAAACAGTGTCACTCATACTCCAAAGTAATGTCTCTCACAGTTGAAACGATTGATTATTTACTTTCATATGCATTCCATCTATTATTATTATTATTATTAATTATTATTTATTTATTATTATTATTATTATTATAAACCAATTGAGAAATCTCTCCTTCATCGTCGTCTCGCCTGTCGCTGCTCTGTTGTTGCTGGACAGCTAAATATGAAGGCGATATACCTTCGATCATGCGATTTTTACTGCAGGCGATATTCCGGAGAACGAACTGAAACGGAGACATAGGATGGGTTACAAAGGGCGATGAAACCGGAGCTTTATCTCGCTCAGTTTCGTGCGAGAGATTGCGAGATATATTCTCAATTTAGCGGGTTGTTTTATCTTGAAGAGGGAAGTAATGACTGAGGAAATTGATGAAAGTATTATTGTTATTATTACTATTATTATTAGTATTATTATTAGCAAATCTTAAAAGTACACAGAATGTTTTGAGACTCTCTCTCTCTCTCTCTCTCTCTCTCTCTCTCTCTCTCTCTCTCTCTCACACACACACACACACACACACACACACACACACACACATAATATACCACTACAAATAATAAAAAAAATAGTTATAGATCTTATTTGTAAAATTTACTTATCAATCATATTAACTTTTTAATCTTAGCTACATCCTGCAAATGCATCGCATCTATTACTGTATAGTCACCATTCAACGTTTCTTTACCTGTGACCACACTTTCCATTTGATTTTCTTCCAACAAAGACGCTTATTTGTCATGTTACTTTGAGCTCCTCTGTATTCCCTGACGTTCATTAAGTTCACGCCAGGGAGCGCCTCTGAGTAATCTCTACTCTTTTAGGACGTATTGACGACTTTGAATAATCTCTCTTTGTCTGTATCCTATCGATTACGCTTAGTAATTGTTATTTATCTTTGTTTTTTAATCTACTGATGGCGTGTAGTCAGTTCTTCCTGTTTCGATTCTTATTAATAGTGTCGCGTAATCTTTTTGTTTTTTCACACCACTGACCGCCTGGGGTTATTGAAACTTTTAAATAACTTGTTAATAAGTTAGTGGAAGCACTGAGTAATCTTCAGCCGTGAATTTGTTGGTATCTGTGAATTATCTCTTCCTTATTTCAAGACTTAAAAATAAAATATTGAGTTAAGTCAGTCTTATAGCGAGATGACGGCATGACGTCATCCCTTTTCATTTCGGCTTGGTTTGTTTGGTTTGTATGGGGATTTTACGTTGCATGAAACCAGTGGTTATTCAGCAACGGGACCAACAGCTTTACGTGACTTCCGAACCACGTCGAGAGTGAACCTCTATTACCAGAAATAAACATCTCTCACTCATCAATGGAATTTAATATCGGAGCCTACCAAAGGCGTTGGTTAATCAGTTTTATGTCACTTAGAATTTCCATAATAACTAAAAATGGGCAAAGATTTGCATATTTACATGCAGGAACCAGAGAGGCCGAACCAGAGGCCAGTCATTTGTAAATCAAGATTCCACGGACCGAAAGATGTGCGTAAACATCCATTTATGTAATTGTCTTTCAAAATAGATGATATGAATCAGCTTGTAATTTATGTGCAACAACATTGTATTCGGATTTGTAATAATCCCCTAATGTTAATACGACTGAGCTTTGAATGTACAATTAAATCTCGTGTCATTTGCACTGCTTTCGCCCCGTCAATTGATATCCGTCTCTGTCAAACAAGAAATGGATCCATTTCATCCCGTCTCTGTATATAATATTCGGGATGATATGTTGCAATCTGCCTTCATAATAAGTGCGAGGGCAGATTCTCTCTCTCTCTCTCTCTCTCTCTCTCTCTCTCTCTCTCTCTCTCTCTCTCTTCTCGTTCAATCTCTCTTCCCGGTGTTTGTGGGCTGGGAGGGGGGTGAGTTCCCCTGAATGAAACTGATTGATCTCCTCGCTGTTTCTTTCGTTTTTCGATGTTCGTTTTGGAAAACCACCAATTCATTCCATTCGATGTGGGTAGCTTGTGTTATATAATGAAATATCTTTTCTAACTGGTCAACGGTTGTTTTTGGTCAGCAAATGTGGAGTGCATTTTCTAACTACGATGCTTTTTTCCGTTGGTATCTAGGAGAATGTGGAATTTCTTGTCTAGATTTCTCGTTCTTCTTATTGAGTAATAAAGAAATGTGGAGTTTCTTCTCAACTGTTGTTTGTTGCTCATGACCAAAATGTGATAGCCAAGGAAAACTCCTACTTTAAATTATTATTCATAGGTCGGTTAAGTATTTTGTTGGTGTTCTTGAGCTGAAATATACTAGGATTATTTATATAAATAATTTAAAACGTCCAGTCTTTTTAACTTTTTGTATTCACACACCCATAAATATATATATATATATATAATATATATATATATATATATATATATATACGTATATATATATAAAATACGTATATTATATAATATATATATATATATATATAATACGTATATCATAGATATATATGTATATATATTATATATATAATATACTTATATGTATATTTATATGTATATATATGTACGTATATATTTGTACCTAAATGTGATTCTCATCTCTTCCGCTCTGGTTCACTGTAACCCGTCATGTAAGTATTTGTTCCAGTGGTAGTCCTCTGGATGCATTGTATTTAGATATGATGTTTTTTTTTTTTTTTTTATTCTGAGCAATCACCTTTTATTATACTTCAAATGTTACTTTAAAACCTTTCATATTTGTATTATTTAAAACTTTTGCGTCCGCGTATTTTTATAAACTTCGGTATACTCCCAGTAACTGTTTCTCTCCTCTGTTTGGGAAGACTGTAAAAGTTTTGCCACTCACCTAAACAAATTGGCCGTTCATGGGAACTTTATTGTCGTTTCTCTCTCACAGATGCATTCTATAAATTGCCATATAGATTCGCCGTGCCACTTTTGTATAGCTTTTAGCCATTTCCACTCTTTTTCCTCCCATTCGGGTTTTTTTTTTTTTTTTTTCTCTCTCTCCGGCAGAAACCCCCTTCCTCTTGCTAGAGTCCCCGAGGTGACAGGAGGAGCCGTGTCTCCTGTATCGCTCTGTAACTGCAAATACGTTTTATTTTTATTTGTCTGTGGTCTTTGTGGAGAGACCGAGTGGGCGTGACTTCCTGAATGCCTTTGAAATGTCTTTAATGTCCTTAAAAAGGTCAGGACGCTGATTAAGGAAACGCAGGGGAAGAAATAAGAATTCGCGTAAATGAATATTTGCTGGTAAACTCATGAGAATGTCTTTCATGTCTTAAAAGAAAAAAATAAAGCAGAATGCTGGATAAGGTACATAGAAGGAGTGTGATCATTCTTTATAATATATATATATATATATATATATATATATATTGTGTGTTTGTGTATGCATATATAATATATTATATATAATATATATATATATATATATATATATATATAACTCTATATATATATAACTCTATATATATATATATATATATATATATATATATATATATATATATATATATATAGAGTTATATATATATATATATATATATATATATAGAGTTATATATATATAGAGTTATATATATATATATATATATATATATATATATATATATATATAATTACCGAGCATATTGGACCATTCGGCACTGGTTTAAATTACAATTAAAACAAGCGGCAACCCTCTTACCTTCAGTTGCTGGCTATCTCTCTGCAATGGAATCAAACTATATAAGCTGGGCTAATGAATCCCCGTAGATACAAAATATATACTTTTTATTTCCCAAACTAGGTGAACATGATATGGAAAAAGTGATTAAATGACGTAACATAAAGAACTAAGTCTGACCACAAAAAGACTGTAAACTGTCATTCTACTCTACTGAATTAGATTAAGTAATCACCCCTAAAACTCACAATCTATTTGTTTTTACATTTAAATAGTCAAGTCTTTTAGAGAATCCCATTCTCTTGTATAATGCCATGAACCCATCTTTTACGATGGGCTTGGCTGACCTCGAGACCTCCAAAGGCGTCCTGTGTCTTATCTCTGACAAAAGGAGAGTGTCACATTTCCTCTAAGATCTCGGGCAGTTGGGCCCATTATATAGATATATATATATATATATATAAAAATATATATATCTATATATATATATATATGCATGTATGTATATATATTTATTATATATATATATATATATATTATATATATATATACATAGATATATATATATCATATATATATATATATATATATCTATATACACATATATATATATATATATATATATATATATTATATATATCTATATATATATATATATATTAATGTCCACTGATAGACTATATATGCCATATCAGTGTTTGTAAGAAGAAGCTTCTAAAATAGGGTTGTTTTATAAATGTCTGAGATCAAACGCCATACGTCCACATATCATATGTGTTCAGGTGGCAACTGGAAGAGCTCAGAGTAAAAACGAGTATTTCAATAAGCAGTGCCTTTGTGGTCTTTAATTTGTCCTTGAACATCTGAAGAGATGGACATGTCGATTTTTAATCTCACGGCTAGCGGTTTGGAAGTTTCCTGCACATGGTTTTCATTCACGATTCATTCATTTTAATAGTGAAATGACATAGATCATGGTATTTAATTATCTGAGGTTATCCATCTAGAGGCCTTCAAGACTATCCAGTCATCACTATATCTTACACATTGAGAGAGAAGAGATGAGACGAGCGAGAGAGAGAGAGAGAGAGAGAGAGAGAGAGAGAGAGCTCAGTGTGCAGGTTTAGTGATCAGCTTCTGGATAGAATTTATTTTGTCCGGATTTGGGAAACGCTTGAAAAGGCCCAGGGCCTAAGCCGGTCTTTCAACCTATATTTTAAATTATCACAGTTTAATGTAGAACTGATCATTTTAATCTTATTAGCTATCTTAAAAACACAGAACTTTTATGAATAACGAGGTGAAAGTTAATTGGAAAGCTTTTTTCATCTATTCTTTTTGTAATATAAAAATGTCAGTGAAAATTTTCGAAAACCTCTCAGGACATACAAGACCAATCACCCAAATTTCTATTATAGAAGTAATTTGCTGAAATTAATATAATTGTTTTTCATGAGCAATTGGATATTTATCTTGTGTTGCTGTTACGTTGCTTGATTATTGGAAAAACAAAAATATTAATATTATACTCCTAAGTATACATGTTTATAATTTCAAGGAATTAATGTGGATTTACTATATGACTTTTAAGTAAGTTTTTCGATTCTTATATTATTTCTGAATAATTATAAGAATCGAATTATTGAAGGAAAACAAAACATTAATACTGATTTCATTAGAATAAATATACAGTATTGACGAATTAATATTTCGGGATAATGTATGTAATATTTTGATTTATATGACAGTTTAATATACTTTTTGGATTCGTATAAGAGAGCTAATTGCTTTTCTTATTATTTGGCTTTTCATTCATTTCATTGTAAGAACAAAACATGACCTGCATCCCTAAGGTCAAGACAGAGAGAGACAGAGCTGAGGCTCCAGCGTTGCTATCCCAGCTAAAGTGTCTGTCCCCCTGGTTAAAATATTGCGGTTCCATATTTTAGTCTCTAAGTTCCACCATTCTGGTAGAAGAAAAGTCGAAGTTAAATGGACTATGCAGAGTTACAACGGCGTAAGTGTCAAATGCATTACAGGGCAAACCAGTTTATATATATCTGGCATGCTGTTCTTATCTGCGCTGCATCGGTAACATAAATTACCTCGGTAAAAAGTTGCGGAAAACAAATGGGAGTTGTCCTCAGTAGGGTTGTCGAAATACATTAGTGATTTTACTTACTTTCTGTTTATTTTGGGATTTATAACAATTTATGACGATGATGGAATAGATGTAATTAGGCCGTGTATACATTGTTTGTTTATTCGTTATTTTTTAAAAGATTTATTAAGACCCGTTTGTACATAGAGTGCTTGTTGATTCATTTATTATTATTGATTTTTTTTTTTTGTCTATCACAGTCTTCCAATTCGACTGGGTTGTATTTATAGCGTGGGGTTCCGGGTTGCATCCTGCCTCCTTAGGAGTCCATCACTTTTCTTACCATGTGCGCCGTTTCTAGGATCACACTCTTCTTGCATGAGTCCTGGAGCTACTTCAGCCTCTAGTTTTCCAGATTCCTTTTCAGGGATCTTGGGATCGTGCCTAGTGCTCCTATGATTATGGGTACAATTTCCACTGGCATATCCCATATCCTTATTTCTATTTTCAGGATCTTGATACTTATCCATTTTTTCCCTTTCTTTCTCTTCAACTCTGGTGTCCCATGGTATTGCGACATCAATTAGTGATACTTTCTTCTTGATTTTGTCACTCATCGTTACGCCTCGTTCTATTTGCACGTGTCACTACTCTGTTCTGATACCATAGTCCCAGAGGATCTTTGCCTGATCGTTTTTTATCACTCCTTCAGGTTGGTACTCGTACCACTTATTACTGCAAGGTAGCTGGTATTTCTTGCAAGTGGCGGACATTCGCTTGTTATGTGCTTTATGGTCTCATTTTTCGTATTGCACTTCCTACATATGGGAGAGATGTTATTTCCATCTATCGTTCTTTGAACATATCTGGTTCTTAGGGCCTGATCTTGTGCCGCTGTTATTATTATTATTATTATTATTATTGTCGTTGTTGTTGTTGTTGGTTATTCTTAATATATTTTCGAAGTTTCTCTTGTAGCTGAAGTATCTCTACTTATATCTGTGGTTCCTGAGTCACCTCCTGTAGCAAAATTTAGCTGTCTTAAGTTCGTCTTTTACCGCACAACCAATTTTTTACAGAACTTGGGAATGTCACAGTTTCTTTGCCATGACTTTTCACAGCATTGAGTTAAAGTTAGCTATGCCGATTTATTTCTTGCTTTTATTTTTTTATCATCTTTATTTATCTCTTTTGCAATGCCAAGTGTATTTGTTGTTGATATTCCCAATGAGTTTTATGTGCATATATAGTCTTCGGTATAGAGTCGGATAATAACAGCTACACTGCTTAAGGTAGTTATGGATACTATAGTCATTCTCGAAACGTAATAGTGTTATCTTCATTATT
>NC_061087.1:90616609-90679109 GCF_015104395.2 Macrobrachium nipponense | reverse complement strand
GGGCATTTATAGATTTTTCATACTTGTATGATTTCTGTAACCTTTTCGTCATTTTAATTTATTACAGACTTTTCCGTTCCCTCTTGGGCGTTTGTGGATTTTTTAACTTCGTTTCTGTACATCTCCGTAAATACGTAGGTTTATTAGAGAAAGTTTGCCTATTAAGTCCACGTGTTCATTTTGCCAGGTTTCAGCTCATTTTTTTTTTCGTTTCTTAATATGTAGTTTAAAAATAATTTTTCTAATGCTTCTCTCTCTATCTCTAATATATATATTATATATTATATATATATATATATATATATATATAAAATATATATATATATGTGTGTGTGTGTGTGTGTGTGTGTGTTGAGAGTTTGTATATAAATGTATCTATTTATAAAGAGAGAAAGAGAGGGAGAAGTATCTTATAAATTTTCTGAAAATCAGATACACATTTTTGGAGCCCTATCATTCAGTGTTTTCAGTTAATCACGTTAATTAAACAAATTATAACTCAGACAGGTACATGCCATAACTTGACAGGTAGTCAGTAGTACTTGTCACGAAAAGATTTTCTTCATTCAAAGTTCTCCTAGTCTTGATGACCCTGTGTGTTGACGGCCATAACTGTATTTGGTAGTTGCATGCTTAAAAATTTTGTTTTATTGTCATGCTGATAAATGGGATTGCTCAGTTTATCCTACGTTGTTGACCGATTTCTAGGTCTTCTCTGTTTCCACTGTGACACAATGCTCATCACATCAAATACTTACTTCCAGTTGCAAGTTCTATAGCAATAACTCAGCTTTTGTAAAATTAAGATGTTCACAACGTTTGCCTCTCACAAGGGGTTCACAACTCTTGTTAGATATTTCTTGAGGTTCTTGAGAGCTTACTGGTTTTTCAAGGCAATACCATTATTCAGATAGTGCCGTCACTCTTCTGTTTATGTAGTATATTATGTAAATAAGAACTAAGCGTTCGAAAACCGCAAACATCAGCCAAGACACCAATATCCAATCCCTTCTAAAATGTCCTTTTTGTAGATCAGGATTTCTCCCAAAATCCAGTGATTTGTTGATGGTTACGAGACCCATCTTTGTAAAGTTTTCGTAAATGAGTGATAATAACTATCTGCGTAACTCCGGCAACAAAAACATAAACAAACAAAAGATAACGTCCTTATCGGAGGTAACTATCATCGCTTCTTCTCCGAATCTTTATTTATCTCCTCTCGAATTCATTCATTCCATCAGTTTATATTTTATCTCACAGAGGTTTACATTTCAGTCTCAATTTTACGTCGCTGCATCCTCGGGGATTACAGTTCTTTACTCTGAAATTTATGAAAACACTTTTTCAAATATGCTCACTTATTTCTCCGAGCGAAAAGTGGCAGAAAACGGAGACATAAAATGTGCTTGACAAATGCAGACATGAAGAGAAATTCTCACGAACTCCTTGTTTTCTCATCTTTTCGGAAGATATGTTATCTTGTTATCATGAGAGCTTAGAGACATTAACTGATAAAGATTTTTGTTTTTCTTGAGTTTTTCGTTGGAGGTTATCCGTGAGGAGTTTTCAGGATTGTTGATGTTTATCAGTAATCCATGAGTTAGAGTAAATTTAATGTTCTTTATGTATACTCGATGGTTCCTGTTTAGAAAAAGTTTGCCGTTTAGTAGACGTTATAGCAACAAACTAAGATTATTTTTATTGTTAAAATAAAGTCTCGCATGCAAAAATAACACAAACGTTGTCATATATATATATATATATATTATATATATATATATATATATATATATATATATATATATATATGCGCGTGTGTGTGTGTGTTTGTGTGCGTGTGTGCGTGTGATGGACTGCACGCGCTTGTGTGGTGTGCGCACGCATGCATTTGTCTCGCAGTCACTGCATATTGAACCCATGGAAGCGAACTTTCGATTTTGTGATGGCGAAATCGATGAGACGTTTAAAGTTGTTGCCGTGGTAAAGTTGTTATAAGAAACATTGATATGAAAAGTATATTGGTCCTTGTACACTGAATCATTAATCAACTAGCGTCTGATTAACATCATAAATGATTTATCTTCTCTAAATTCATTAAACATCTAACTTGCGAATAGTTTATCCCTATCTTCATTCAATTAAACATCTAACTTACGAATATTTTTTCCACATCTTAAACTGTTCTTAGTCGATAAGTGCGACTCTGTTTATGTTTGGTCTTACAATATTAATGGCTGATTATAATTAGTCTTTTGTGTACAAATTACAAAACGATTATTCAACAATGTTGCAGCCTTTTTATAGATAACATACAGTGGACGAAATTGCCTTAATACAGTTTTATATAAATTAGTGTTTGATGAAGTAGCGCGATGTAAATTATCTTGAAGATATCAGACCTTTTCTTGACTCAAATTTGGGACACGTTCCAGAGTAGTACCTTCAGTCTGTCTCGTGGTGCACTGTAGACATTGCTCTTGTATATATGCAAAATGCCTTTCACCCCCATAATTCAACAACGCTTCAGCCATTTAATTCACCTCTTATTCTTCCTTCGTTTATTCCAGTTTACTGCCCCAACCTCTATGGTTTTCTTCCATTTCAACGTTAACTTCTTGATCTTTATCGTTTCGTCCGACCACTCCAACTTCCTCTGTTCACTGTTGCTCAACAGCTGAGTTTATGAAAGTACCCCATCACTTGACTTCATAGCCTACATTTCATATTGCGTTCTCTCGGATCAAAAGATTCCTCGGAATGAATTTGAAAATTTCCATTTTTTTTGACCCCGGAGTGACTCGAACACCCAGCCTTCTGATCTGGAGTCAGACGCGCTACCATTGCGCCACGGGGCCGTTGCTTCCATGAAGCAATTGCAAGAATCTGATCATCTGTGTCAAGAATTCCATGAATTGCTGATAATCTTATAGGGTGCGCTCGTTCTTAGAATGGTGGGGCCAAGGTCGCGTGAGTTAACTTCATGTTGAAGTTATACTTATGTGTTTGCGTATGCCCGTCACTGCAACAAGCGTTAAATAAAAATTGCATTAAATAAAAAATGATTTTATAAAGTACTTATGATACTAAAGTTTATTTATGCTATCATCATAATAAAACAGAATGATTAACACTAAATCCCCAAGACAGATAATAAAACGAAGTAATCGCGTTTAAATATCCAGTAAATATATTTTTTTTTTATGTTGAAAAAAAGTCTGTGCGAAGATGTGACGAGTCATAATATTGGATTTGGAAACGGTGCCCTTGAACGCACTAAGCTTAACACATGCATATATGATCCTCAGTTGATGGTTTACTAAAAGGAGAATCTCACTTTCAACGGTCAGCGATAAAATCTTGAGCGAGCTATTCCGGTATCTCTCTCCAGTTCACTACAATAAAAAATATATCTCATGTTTTACGTCTTCTGTGGATGTTATTCTTTAACGCAGCATCAACGGCTGTTTCATCCTTCATGACATTTAATATTGGTGTGACGGCAAAGCTCATTTTGGGATCTCGACATTCTTTTTCTCACCCCCCCCCCCCCCCTCCTCCTTCCCCAACCTTGAAGGTTATTCACAGTGCCCCCGAATAAGCGTCTCATGATCGTCTGATTTGTATCACAGAACCCCCACCCCTGTAAGAGGCCGAGCACCTCAGTGGCGTAGTCGGTATGGTATTGGCGTGCCACCTCTGCCATTCCATTGAGGAGTGAGAGATGTGTATTTCTGGTGAGTAACCACTGGTACCATGAAACGTAAAATAAAAAAATAAATAAATAAACTGAATGAGGTCGTGTCTGCAAGTGGCAAAAGCTTCACTTATAAAATTGTCTTGCCCTTTTTTCTGGTGTAGCGTCAGACCCCTGGCATTTCTTAACTACTTACAGATTCTCTAGTCTGGAAGTTTATAAGAAATGTAGGCCGCTGCCTGGTGACATTCAGTAAATCTTAAGTGATCTAGAATTAGGTAAAAGCCTGCTAGTTTGGGGAAATCTGAAAGTCTGGCGTTAGAACTGCGAAAAATGCAGTTTGTTTTCCTTTTAAGTTTATTTTCAGTCAGATCTGATCTCTTTTAATTCAATAATTATTTAAGTGATCTCCAAGATGAAAGAAGCATTTTTTTAAAGAAAAAGGTAAAAAAAAAAGCAGCTGGTGACCTCTTGAGCTCGTAAATCAGAGATGGAAAGCATGGACTTAAATACCAGCTTCATTCTTATCACATTTCTATATGTTCGGATATTTTGTTGTTCCTTAACATTGTAAGCAAGTCATATCAATTGATTATGTGGCTAAGTGTGGTAGTTTATAGCTAGAGTATAGCAAGGGTTAGTGCAAGCTGCCTTATCTCAAAATACCTGCTTAAAGCTAGAATGCTATCACTTTCTAAGGAAAAAAGGAGCATATATATATATATATATATATATATATATATATATATATATATAATATATATATATATATATAACATTTTATTCTCTTTCTTTAGTGGTACGTTATAGAGCCATACTTCGCTTCTATAATATATGAAAACTTATGACTGGCCAGGCTGTCAGTGATATTATTGAGAGGGTTAAAAATTAATGTAGTTATTTTTATTGGTAAGCTGAAATGAACTCCAATCACTATATATATATATACATCAAAATATAAATTCTTTTCTTTATTTTTTTACGAGCATTGCGCATTCAGTCCCCAATATTTGGATCAAGAAATTGAATACATAAGAAAAATAGGGAAAGATTTATGTTATCCTTCACATATATTATAAATTTGCTATAATAAAGCCCACAAAAAGTTTTATGGTGTAAGTAACATGGAGAAAGAAAATTCTAAGAACACTCAGTTTGCCTTATTTTAACGGATTTGAAACCATTAAATCATTGTTAAAAGCCTTTAAGGTCAACCTTGTTTTTTCCTATAGTAACACATTAAATGGAATGTTAATAAAAAATGGCCCCAGGAAAGCAACAACATCATATTTAAAATTCCATGTATGGACTGCCCATCCTTTTATCTTAGACAGTCGAGCAAGGGCTTAGAAGTAAGATTAAAACAGCATAAATATTCTGTCAAAACTGGGCAAACGTCTAATGCAATATTCATTCATTTAAGTGAAAACAACCACTGGATAAATTGGATTGGTAGTTCAGTAATTGCAAGATCAAAAGATGTCTTATCATGAAATCTTTTAGAATCTGCCATAATGCAACTTACTTCCCATTGTAATTTTAATATTAGTCGTGGCCTGTTTCATTTAGACAATTGTATTTGTAACACGTTTAAGAATGACCTCAAAGATATGATTACAGACTTAAATACAAATTAGTTGCCTAAGAGAAATTGTCATTGTATATGTATGTTTAATATGTTTTTGTGAATAAGTTTTTGTTTACCAAAGATCTGAATGTGGTCAGCTGCCGCCCTGTATAATCCTTAAATTGTCTTGTCCCTGTGTCTGAGCAGTTGGATTTATCTTTTTGTTCTTGAATTGTACCCATGTTTATGCTTGTTTGGAAAGGTTACTCATTCTCCAGGTGTGTCGGATTCTAGGTACTAATCTCCTTATAATCCCTATCTATCACTTTTACGACCTTTCCTGTACTCTCAATTTCTCATGTAAGTCAGTTTGTCTGCTAAGTAAAGGACGTTGAGTCGAAAGATCTTACAGAAACTCCGTTGTTTATCTTTCCCTCGTGGCTTATACCTTTATATATACATGTGTGTATATTTCTATATATATACACATGTGTATATTTATATATATATACACATGTATATATACACATTATATATGTGTGTATACGTAAATATATGTATAGTGTTACTGAAGTTAATTTCACCTAACCGAATAAAATAGCTACATTATTTTTCAACCATCTGAATAAAATGAATGACCTTTTGGACAGTCATATTTTTTTCATATACTATAGAAGCTATGTTTGCCTGTATAACGTACCACTAAATAGAGGAAATAGAATTATATATATATATATATATATATATATATATATATATGTGTGTGTGTGTGTGTGTGTGTGTGTGAATGTGTGTGTGTGTATACACATCTACAAATTCCTTTTTTCCCCTTATATAATGATAACATTCTAGCTTCAAACAGGTATTTTGAGATAAGGCAGCTTGCCCCAACCCTTGCTATTCTCTAGCTATAATCTACCACACTGAGCCACATAATCAATTGATATGACTTGCTGACAGTGTCAAGGAATCACAAAATATCCGAACGCATAGGAATGAGATAAGAATGGTGGTATTTGAAGAGCATGCTTTATATCACTGATTTATGAGCTCAAGGGATCACTGGCTGTTCTTTTGTCTTTCTTGGAGAAATTACTAGAGTAGGTTAGGGAAAAGGTGCGGTAACAGTTTTTCAACCATCTAAATGAAATTAATGGATTTCTTGGACGATTCTGCATGGGTTTTTCTCCAATAAATTTAAGGCGAGTTCCGCCAGGGAAATCATATTCTTTTTGTATATTGTAATAACGAACTCTATCTATGTATCGCAAGTGCATTGATATTAAAAATAAATAAAAGCAAGTTCACTTCATAAATTACTGAAAGAGTCTCTCTCTCTCTCTCTCTCTCATTCTAGTTGCGGCATTACTTCATCTTAACAGTCATATACCAACCGGTATTATGTAAAGCGAGATGTAACAAAGATTAATAATTAGTAATCTCATGAATTCATTTCGTGGGTTATTTTACAAGCAACACTTTCCTAAAGTTAAGTTTTCGGGACTAGATGTCGGGCAGACAAATAGCTTTTATTTCCCGTCACTACTGTACGTCTATGAGCGTATGTTTGTCGTGTAGTGGTGACCTCCTGGAGTGATTTCAAAATTTTGCCGATATCATAAGTAAAAGAAACGTTTGGAAAGTTGTGTATTGAAATGTAGTCGGTATTATTAGGTGTAATCTGATATGCAAGGTATATTACGTAAGAGACTAAGCGATACATCCGTCCAATAAGATAAGCATTATTCAAGATGAATTCGCTACAAACGAATATAGTTATGTTTTACTCTTATAGACAGATTTTTTGAAGATTGTTTTCTTTTTATTTATTTAGTAGATTGGGAAATTCAAAATGAACATCATACGTTTGTTGAAAGTAGTACCACACTAGGCTACGCAGTTAGTATCTTGCGATGGCTATGTATGTGTTTGGTAATTGTTCCCCTTCTTTCGTTATTATACACCATACTCCATTTCCCCTACGTTGTAATCCCTAAGGGTTTTAGTAATTATAAGGCACGTGTCTTTTTCCTTGTCGGTACCTAATTCAGAGCTTAGGACGTCAAAGACGCAGTGGGATGTAATGTGCCTAAATTACATTGCCTCACCCGGGAATCGATCATTCGAGCACGCACACACAAACACACACGTATACATATATAGATGTGTGTGTCTGAGTGTGTATACAGTATGTACAATATATGTATGTATAACGTATATGTAGGCATAAACTTAGTACTTCAACAAGTTTTTAAATCAGGCCAAGAATTCCTGATCAACAATGTAAAGCTTAAATTATAGTAAAAACCACCTCCTCTTCTCTCTCTCTCTCTCTCTCTCTCTCTCTCTCTCTCTCTCTCTCTCTCATACATATTTATTTCCCTTCTTATGTGTCGAAAGTTTTTACCAGATTTTTTAACTTAATGTAATTTTATTACAAGATGGACTGGAGGGTTTCTCTCTAGCACCAGGGAATATTCATTTACCCTGAAGAGTTTCTTGGTGCTCTTTTACAGCAACCATGCAGGTGAACGATCCACCTGGGAATGAATTTTAATTCTCCGTGACATTTATCCCAGCTGTCATTATCGTTGCACCTTCCACGCTCGCCACTCTTTATGTGACGACCTTTGCTTCAGTACGCTTTGGTATTTTGGTATTAAATGTTAAGAGTAAGGGAAAGGAAAGGCAAAAGATTTACTCTCGTTTCAACGTGGCGAGACTCACATGAAGTTCCTCGGGGCTGTCTGGTGTCCGAGGTTGTGAACTCAAGATTCAGGCTTAAGTTCTCCGGTAGCATTTTCTTGGGTGACAAATTGCCTCAGTCTATTTTACTGAGAAACACTTAACTTTTCTTCGGGATTCTGTCGTTTAATGATAGCTTTGGAAATGTTCAAAATCAGTATTTGTTATTATATGGAGTAAAAATATGACAGGTCACACTCACAGACTCACACACACACACACACACACACACACACACGTATTATATATATATATATATATACATATATATATATATATATAATGTGTGTGTTTATATATATATATATACATATATATATAATATATAGATATATATATATATATATTATACTTACATATACATACATACATATATTTCTTTATATTTATATTAATTATCCTATATATAGTATATATGTATACACACACATATACACACACACACACACACACACATATATATATATATATATATATATATTATATATATATATATATATATATATAATCACAAAATTGGTTTAGGTCAGCGACAACTAAATCTAAAACTACTAGAGTGGAAACGCCCACACAATTGCAAGTCGGCCAACGGTTTAATTTTTTTAATTGAAAGCTGTTGGACCAAATTGGAGCGAGTACGCTGATAACTGAATAGTTAAATGAATGAAAGAATTCTGGTTCAACAGCTTTCAATTAAAGAATTAAACTGCTCGCTAACTGAACATTATGTGTACATGTTCAGTTTCAAGTTATTCAGATGTACTATTAAATATAATTCCCCCTTATCTTGTGTGGCCATCACTGTCAGTCAATTTGTCATAGTTAAATTGGAGTCGCAATTCCCATAAAATTGAAGGCAATCCACTTAAATTTGGTATCCAAGTCAAACTTGGTGCTAAGGTAGACCATCATTTAAATGTGCATGATCGTGAATCAGCTGTCTGTCTCTCCTCCAATCTGTCTGTCATGCTTACTTTGCTGTCACATCTCTTAGATGCTTGACGGAAACTTTGTACGAAGGTAGACCGTCATCCAGAGGTGTGCAAAAATGTATAACACGATTAAGTTATCATTTCAACCACTCTTATATGATTAAAGGGATTTCAGTCCGAGTAGGTTGCAAAATTAGGCCTTAATGCTCCTCCGTCAGTGTCTGTCTCCCTTCTTGACTTGTCATGCAAAAAGGATTTACGTCAAACGTAGGTCAAATATAGATCATCTCCTCTAGTTTTCCATTTGTCTGTCCGTTATTGGTCCCGCCATACGTAATTTTATGGTGAGATTTGCCAAAATATGCAGTGCAATCATTATAGTAAATTCCATAGATTTTGTATAACTTCAGCCGTAATTTGAAATGTTAGAATTAGGTACTTTATATTTGGGATGTATATTTAACTGATGATGTCCTGGCAGATTACATTTTGGGCATCGGCTTTGACCTTAACCTTGATTATGACATTCCTAAAATTAGCTGCTAATTCTTCAATATTTCATCAGTTAAATTATTAATAGGAGTTGATCGTGAATGTTTGTTGAATTGTGTGGTGTACTAAAATATACAAACCCTTAGTTCACTATAATGAAAATACGTTTCATGACAAAACAGAATTCAAGTTCTCGTACCAGTTTCGTTTTTGACATTTAAGTTAACAGCATCAAGAGCATTAAACGAATGACTGAGCCACCTGACCACACAAAATACGAGTAACTTCGAACAACTTTTCTTGGACTGAGCTTTTATAAGGATGTTATGACAGCTCTCGTGGAGTTTTGCGGCATGTTTTGGCATGTCGCTGAGTCTTGAAAGTACATTAGGCTGAAATATTCTCAAGTAGAATTTTTTCGTTAAAGAAAAATAATTGTTTTTTTCTTCTTTTTTAGGAATCTCATGTCTGAAAACGTGGCTGTCAAATATTTTATGGGAATGTTTGAGGAGGAATTTGATCAACTGTTTCTCTCCCTTAGGAGGGATTAGTGCCTTCAGTGCACTTCACGCGGTTCACTGTAGGCATTACTTAATGTTCTTTGCAGCATCCCTTGGGCGCCCGTTGCAGTCCCTTTTATTTTTCTTACTGTACCTCTGTTCTTATTCTCTTTTTTTTTTCTATCTTATTCTCCACCCACTTCTAACAAACGTTTTATTGTGTAACTGCGAAGTTTTCCTCCTGTTTATGTCTTTCAAGTTTTCTTTAACTATCAATTTTCCTTTTGGTGCTGAAGGACCTCATCGGTCCCAGCGCTTGTCCTGTGGCCTAAATTTTATAGTCCGAGAGTTGTTTCTCTGTAGCTAGTCGGTCAGTTTAAGCATTATACGAACTGGATGTTTTTTTTTTTTTTTTTTTTTTTTTTTTTTTTTTTATTTATTTACTTATATTTTATTATATTTATTTTATTCCCATGTGTTATTTTGTGTGTTGTAATGTAAATTCATCGATTTGGATTTCGTGACTGTGACTATAATCATTACGATGAATTGATATATTATTATATTCCGAAGTTTGTTTTCGTTTTCATGGGCATTTCGCTTTGTTTTCGTGAGAATATTGCTTTCATCGAAACCAAATGAGAAAATATCCACGAATGTTGACCCCGGAGTGACTCGAACACCCAGCCTTCTGATCTGGAGTCAGACGCGCTACCATTGCGCCACGGAGCCCTGTAAATAGTTAGCCCTGTGTATACTTATAAAAGTAATTTTGGATAATTCACACGAGTAATTAATCTTATCATTAATTACACTTGTTACGTCGAAAAATGTGTAAGTGTACCATAATGTTGAAGCTGATTATATATATATATATATATATATATATATATATATATATATATATATAGTTAGTTAGTTAGTTAGTTAGTTAGCTAGTTAGTTAGTTAGTTTCTGAAATATAGCAAGGGAATGGGGTAATTTCCTCACAAAAATTTTCTTTCGCTTTCATTCACCAGTGTGTGTGTGTGTGTGTGTGTGCGAGGGGCGGAGGGGGGGTGGGGGGGATGGGGTGGTTCGGGGTTCATTTTGCATGATAGGTAAATATCATTTAACGGAGCCTCGCATTGGTGCATGGAGACGAAAGGGAATGCGTTGTTTTAGCCATTACACAATCAAGAATGAAATCTCCCTAATAATTTTATTTCTTTATTTGTTTATTTGGGAAATGATTGGTTAAACAGTCTGTCAGAAGCTTCCTTTTCGCGTAATTGGTAGAATGATGAGATCCCACGCCTGGCGTCTCCTTCGAATCCTTCGTCACAAAATGAACTTAGCTGGAGCTAATTGATTAGATCCTACAAACTTTGCCAGGATAACGGCTTCTGATAGGGCCCAGTACTCCTTAATATCCTGGAGCGAGTGTCTCGGGGCTGATGTAATTACCCAGCCGCCTTGCCTTCCCTCGGACGCCCTTTGAATGTAATATTGATGACGGTGGTCCCTTCAGGAAATGCCTCCTAATCCCGTCCGAGCCTAACTCATGAAAGGGATTCCTTCGTTCCGTCGTTTGGCTCTCTCTCTCTCTCTCTCTCTCTCTCTCTCTCTCTCTCTGTCTTATGACTTGACGTCATAATCATCAGTTACTGTGATTTGTGTATTTCGTTGACGCTCCTACAGGCAGATAGACAGACAGACAAAACGAGGAGTTGTATGGTGGGCCAGTTAGAAGCGCTGATATCATAAGGAATTTATTTGTCGCTGTGAACAAGTTGATACAAATACTAAAAAAGAAAAACTTCCAGAAAAGCATATGGGCGAATTTCATGGAAAATACGGTAAGAAGGCCTTACAGGCAAAGATACAAAAGGTGTTATGACTTCAGGAATATTTTATTATCTCAAAGAGGCGAAAATTAATTCTGGTCACTGTATTTCCAGACTTATTTTATCATTCTTTCTTTAGGAATCATAAAAGCTTTCTCTGCCTTTGCAATTAGAAACCATCATTCTTCCTTCCTATCCTGTTTCATGGTTTTTTTTCGGGTTTGGGCCAGAAAGGATGCGCGTCCCAATAGAACGTCAACTTTAAAAAAAAAAAAAAAAAGAATACGGTAATATAATGGAATGCAATTATCCTTTACATTTATACATATACATATAACCGTCGAATATGAATATTCGTCATTAATTATTCTTCGGATAAATGTTATATAGTGCCAAAACAGCTTCCCATAAAATAATGTTTTCCATCAAAATGTTTTAACTTCGTTCTTATGCGACTACGTTCATAATGATGTGCTCAATTATTTAAACATGTGAAAATGTGCCAGGCTCACGGCCTTTGATTGGCAGACATCAATTGCATTACGGTAATTCAGCGAAATAGTTTTTTCCCCTTTCGAGCAATAAATATATGCTTATGCTCACTCTCTCAAACTATATATCATATATGTGTGTGCATGTATCCGTGTCTGTATATGTATATATATATATATATATATATATATATATATATATACATATATATATGTGTATATATATATATATATATATATAATATATATATATATATATATATATATATATATATAATCTTTGCAATTGCATCATATTTCTATAACAACATATAAACTACAGTTTCATGGTCTGCGTTTTCTTGGTTAAAATTACTCATATGTGACAGTTTGGCTGCATAAACACACTACAGTATACAGTATAACATATCATATATATATATATATATATATATAGTATATATATATATATATATATGTATATATATATATATATATATATATATATACATATATATATATATATATATATAATATATAATATATATACATATACACATACATATACAAATATACAAACAGAATTAGCCTATACGTAAAAATAACCGAAAACGACAGATATTAGTGTCTAATCCATGGTTTTCGAGGTTGCTAAGATGAATAGTGACACTTCTAATGACCTTTAAGTTAAGTTCTGCCCTGACAGGATTTGAGAGATATAGTGTCTAATCCATAGTTTTTGAGGTCGGTTGGATGAATAGAGACACTCCCAACGCCCTTCAAGTCCAAGTTCAGCCATGATAGGAATGGGGTGGTGAGAAGTGGTGAAATATGAAATGTCAAAGATGCTGGGCAATGTAACAGGAGAGAGAGAAGAGAGAGAGAGAGACCGCGAGAGAGAGAGTAGGAGAGACCCTTACCTTACCTTACAGACCTTACATCTTGTTTGGACTTGTAGGGCGTTGGGAGTAACTTAAAGGTCATTGTGAGTGTCACTATTCATCACAGCGACCTCAAAAACCATGGATTAGACACTAATATCTGTCGTTTTCGGTTGTTTATATGTATAGGCTAATTTCGTTTGTAAGTTTGTATATGTATGTGTGTGTATATTAAATATATATATATATATATATATATATATATATATATAATATATATATATGTATGTATGTATGTATGTATGTATATATATGATATGTTTTACTGTAGTGTGTTTATGCAACCAAACTGTCACATATGAGTAATTTTAACCAAGAAAATGCAGATCCTGAAACTGTAGTTTATATATTATTGTAGAAATATGATGCAATTGCGAAGATAATAAAATTCCTCTGGATATGTTGTGAGGATATGCAATTACATCGTATTTCTACAATAATATATAAACTACAGTTTCACGATCTGCGTTTTCTTCCTTAAAATTACTCACGAGTGGCAGTTTGGCTGCATAAACACACTACAGTAAAACATATCATAGATACACCCCAGTTGCTTCTGGCACACACATGACAAAAGCTTTGCAACTATTTACTGATCCAAGTTTTCAACGTTGGAAGGCAGATCTTCATTTACCTATTCCTCTAGACCCCCCCGCCCCCCCCCCCCCCCCCCCCCGCTCCCTTTCCCTACCCTCTTTATCTGCTATACATCACCATCCCCTCATATTTCTCTCATCACACAAACACACACACACACATCATGCACTTACCTTAACATATTGCTGGGTAAAGTCTATGCATTACCGTATTTAAGGAAAGCCACTTGTTTGGAACTTACCAATATCTCCCTCAATTCAAGATGTGTCTCTAATAAATTAGCCAATTGAATTTCATGTCTATTACAGAAAAGTAAACGAAGAGGTAAAGAAAGAGTAATACTAAAATTAGCTGAAGTAGTCGTCAGAATTTGCCTATATATGTTATTTCGGTCAGGCTGATATTAATAAAAGTTCGATGTACCCTGAAAAATTATTTTTGCTCCAATTCATTTCATTTTATGAAACAATATCAAACGCTGTTATATTTCTATTAGGAAAATTTGGTTTTCATCCCATTAACATTGAATATCGGACTAGGACGCATTCTTAAGTCGATCGAATCCTTTAGAAATGTCATGGACACCGAGACAAGATTAGTTTAATTTTGTAAGACGGGCGTTTTTATTTATTTTGGAACGAATAAAAGTGTTCCCTCCTCTGCTCTGTATTATGCAGGAACCTGAAGTTTTTGGATAGCCATCATCTCTAGAGAACCAAGCTTATTTTATTTTATTTTTAGCTTGCGTGTATGCTGATACTCATGACGTCATCGGCAGCATCGTCTGTCGATTAAAAATTTTTTTAGTCCCACTAGGTTTTGGACCTTATGATATATAACTATCATAGATTTTGGGACGTGGATTTCTAACAGGCGTATCTTTCAGATTCAGCCTCTCCCATCCGCCAGTGTGACCTTTTGTTTTCAAGGCCAGGTTTAGACATGGAGCACTTTTTGGTGAATTTTTCTTTCTAATAAGTTTTACTGTTTGTTACGCATGTAAGCCTTGGGCGTCTGAATCCTAGTAACTGCTATTTACTGGAAGACCTTTTCACCTCAGTTTGATCTTAGGTGAATGTCTTAAAAACTTTTAACTCTTCCGTCATTAATTTTGTTTATAATTTCAGAACTTTAGTTAAACAATTACTGGCAGTGTTGCACGAAATTTGGTATACGTAGATAACGATAGGAAATGGTAAGGGATTGTTTTGCGCAGCTGAAGCATCGGGGTTACAAACTACAAAATGATTGGCATATATGACCTACAAATGAATATTTTTTTTTACCTGTTATTTGGTCTTGCTTACGACAGTACACCCCGTTATTCTGCACAATTGTACGTTGTTTGTGAAGTCTATTGTTTGGTATTCTGGAATATCGTGGTCTTTTACAAGAGGAGGAAAGCATAATGATCGATTAACAAATTTGAAATATAAAACTATGTTAATATAGATATCATATGAAAGTGGTTTATCTATCTTTTATATAGCACTGACTCCTTACTCCGCTGTAGCTTGTAACAAAATCCCTCGAATCGTTCTTGTTGCCACTATTTAAACTCGTTGGAATTTTGACGTCATAGACACGTATCCCTCGAGATTTTCTTCGAGTTCATTGATCGAGTTCCTACTGGGATCTCTCTCCTAATTAAAATATTTGTCATTCTGGTGTATAAGACCACTGACCCACTCGTGTATATGCCATTTCACTGGGTGGTATTCTGTTTGCAAATCTTTCATATGATCTGTATTAACATATGATCTATAGGGAACATCAGTTAACGCCTTCAGCCTTCACGTGTCAGTAGCAGTAGCAGTGGGGGGGGGATAGGATAGGGTTTAAGGAAACCCGGAGGGTGCCTCGGAAGGAAGATAAGGTTGAGGAAGGGGAATAGGGGGGCGAAAGGAAGGGATAAGGAGAAGGGATAAAGAATGGGACAGACCCATTTGTCTTTATTTATGTGGTGGTTCGAACTACTGCAGAGGAATTGCTATTTTATTTATATTTGTATTTAATTACATTTAGTTTTACTCTGTCTGATTTGCCTGGCGAGATTTCAACAGTTCAAGAGTTAAGGCTCCAATATTGGGATCGTCCTCCCTACCTCCCTCCCTATAGGGGGCGGGGGGGGGGGGGGGGGGTGAGGCGGGGGACTCACCCAGGTGCTGTACATTGTTTTTCAAGTGCATTTTGTTAGTATTGTTTGTGTATTTGGGCTCTCTTCCCGCCTTCATGTAAGAACTGAAGTCTGTTATTTTATATAACTGAAGCGTGATCGTGATTGGTCGAAGTGCTTGCTTAACACCCATCATTGGTTACAGTGTTATCGACTGTGGATATTTACCGCTGACTCAAAAAAGAAATATTGATGGTAGTGTGCAGCTTTCACTTTGTAGACCATCAACATTGACTTTCTGTTTCGGTGCCCCATTGTCACGATGGTCACTATTCGGGAGTCTTTCATTCATTCCATGGTGAAATAGGACAATGACCTTCATGGCAGTATTATTGATTATATGTTCGTAAATTCAGGATCAACTGGGATGAGTCGATATATATTTTTTCCACTTTTATTGCTGTTTTAAGTAAATATCAAATATTCATTAACTTAAATTCTCTTATTTTTTTTCTTCGTGTTTTCGGCTTTGATTTGTAGATGTATGTTTTCTTTGAAGTCTTAGCCATTAAAATAATGTTGATAAAAATACAGGTTTAGAATGATTTAACCTGACTCATTAATTATATATTATATTTTTTTCTTTTCCTTCAGTATTGAAGGCAATAATGTATTTGCCGTAATAGAATGTGGTGGTTGTAATGAAGGTGCATTATATTAGTTGTTAATTAACTCATTTCACTATTAATCGACATGTTGGAATCACTTGATTATTTATTTGCTTTTGATTTTCAATTAGTTTTGTGTTAATAGCTTCATTAATATTTAACCAAATCAAATTACCTTTTTGCATTTAAAAGTAATTGCATAGCATTATCAGAAAAACTATATTCATACAGAAATATTGGTATGTATATATTAATGAACTCAAAAGCGAGGGCTTTCTATAAAGTTAGTGTAGAATTGTTTCTTCAGCAAAATTATGTTTAATTAACTTACTTTAAAAGGAAATTCTTTTTCTTCCTAATCAGTAGAGTAGCTTTAGCAACACATAACATTTTAAACTCAGTAGATTGACTTATGTAGCAGTGATATCAATTTTATTTATTTACATTCAAGAAAATAGATGAATATTTTTAAGGCAAAAATCAGAGGAATAAACACCCTGATGGCTTTGTATGGTCCAAATCGCATAGAAAGATACTTCAAGAGTCGATAACCGTATGTTTTACGAAGATGGCATGCAGAGAACAATTAGGCTATCAGAAACAATAAAAAGATGGGAATAAAGCTGATGCATCATCTTTACAAGTGCTGATCTCATTTCAGAAAAAGATGGTTGGTTATAATAGTCCGGAAATGAGGAAGGAGAGGGAAAATTCCCAAAATGAAAGTGGAAACCGATGGTCTGACGGGTGTTACGAGGCTACTTACGTAGCTCCATTTCAACTTAGCAGGACAGTGGCTGAAAACAATATACAGAGAAGTCAGTAAGGACATCTTCCCCCGTACAAAAAAAAGGGGGGACGGATTTAGTAAAGAGACAAAAGTGGAATTTATTTTAACAAATTACCTGTGACTCGATCCTGTTGCGAAGTTTTCATTGGTTTTGAACGTTCCCCCCCCCCCCACCCCACCCCCCCCCCCCCCCCTGTGAAATTAAGTATTTTTGTCAGAATTAACGGCGACAGCTATTTGTGGAATTAAATCGTCGAGTCATTGCACAACTTCTGTAACATTAGACGCATTTGTAAGGACACATTTAAGGAATTAGTCAATGATTAACATTACAAAATAATTTACATAGTTTACATAGTACGTGGAAGTGGTTCAATATTGTAGAATTTTAAAGTTTTTAATATAATAATAATAATAATAATAATAATAATAATAATAATAATAATAATAATAATAATAATAATAATAATAATTAATAATATAGGAGCAGTATAATGGGTATCGATTTATCTTTATTTTCTGTGATCGAACTACATTTGTTAAATTTTCTCAAAACTGATATTAGGTTATGAAGTTTCTTTAATAATCATTTGAAGATGAGTAAGTTAGGAATCTCTATAGATAAAATGGAAAACCTGCGCAGGAACCAATATAGCTTTAGTCATAAATTTTCTTGTTGAGTTTATATAGAATGCTGAGTTAACAAAATTTACTTGAAAGGGATTTTCGCTGAAATTCTGGAAAAAATAGTGAACTGTTTACATTCCCCCTCGAGAAAGGATTCCCGATTCCTATTCCTGGCGATGATTCCTTACTTAAAGGATATTCGCTGAGTCCAGGGTTGCTTTCTTTACAGCCTGCTTCAGATACCTGTATAATCTCTTTGTAAACATTATCGAAACGACATCTCTTTGATTTTATATTTCTTGCACCGGGAGTAGATTATAGGGAAACCTCTCTCTCTCTCTCTCTCTCTCTCTCTCTCTCTCTCTCTCTCTCTCTCTCTCTCTCTCTCAGGCAATTTTAAGGCGAGAAACAAGAGAAAAGGACTTTACTGACATCCTTTGTCTCCAGTAAGGGCTGATGAAACAAAGACAGAGAAATGTGCCATGCACAAGGATGTTATAGTTATAAAATAATTTTTTCCAATTGTATATCTTATAAAATCATCATAAGACTTCGTCGAAAGAAATATTTACGTATTACGGAAGTTGTCCGTTCCCATAAAAGAATCACAATGGAATTCAGTTTTTTAAGAAATAAACTAGGTAAAATAGTAAAAAGCATCTTGTTTTGTATTTTATCGGCCTCATTTGTTTCCATAACGCTTATTCCTTAATGGCATAGTTTACAGGAACTAATATGTATCTCAATCTTGGCGAGGCCAATTTATGATGAAGTTAAATCGATCATTACTTGACATTTACCGCAATACTCAAGTTTTTTTTTTTTCTTTCTTTTTTTTTAAAACCCCACTTTTCACTTAGTTGTGTCGTATTCGAACGTTAGGTTGTCTTCCTCATTTTGCTCTTATAACGTAGTAATCCAATACAGCCATTACTCACTGATAGGAGAATTGCTCTCGGGATCCTTTGATATTGAGGCAGTTATAAATTTAATTGTCTCCTGGAATGAAGTGAAGTCCTTAATTGGACCTCAGCTTGAGTGAGCTTCATTTCTTTTATTTAAGGAAAATAAAAAGTAAGAATGAAGTAGAACTTCTCTCATTTTAAAAGAATTGGTCTCGAATGAAAAAGGTTTATCTGGTCAGAAAATAAACTGTAGATCATATTTATTTTTACAATGTATGGTACACGTACTCTTACCAACTTTAGCTCACCTATTACTGTGGATATTGTATGAATATTAAATAATCATCGACTGCATCATACAGTATTGAAAGCCGCATGCATTTCCGTTCCATGAACGTTTTATGAACATCGTTTTAAATGGAAGAGCTGGTCAATTTTCATTAGTTTCGCTCAATAATTGATGCGTTGCTTCTCTGTTGAACATTGCATGCTGTTTGGGCATTTGGTCGGTTAGTTGTTGTTAAATAAATTTATGTATAAGCACGGGCTCGTAACCTAAGGAGTTGAAAGGGATAGGAGACTTGATGTGGACGTCTGAATTCCGACCAACCAACGAAGTCTTTAGTTTTGTTTTGTGTTACCGGTGATATTACAAGGCTATATTTTGAAGCATACATAAAAAATATAGAAGTAGAAATATATAAAACATACAATATTTATTTATGATCTTGATTCGAGAGTCCGTAAGTATTTTATAGGTAGGGGGCCGGTTTTTGTGATTCAATGACATTGGAAGTGTAATAGGAAGTAAGCATGAAATTCGAATAATTATTTGAAAAACGCACTTATGATTTATGAATTTTTCATGTCTTGCAGTTATTTATGGAGTTTCTCATATTCGAATAAATTATACTAACATCTAAACTTTCCATTCAGAACCTTATATTAGCTACTTTACAATAACACTTAAAATAAAAAAATTAAAAATAAGATATTGTAAGCGTCCACAATTTTGTATACGCTAATAATTTGCGTTTGGATATTGGTCCTTTTTATTTCCTGTTAATACTGTCGCCATTCATTCCATTTTTGTGTTTCTGAAAACTTGAAATAAGTTAAGAATATGAACTTAGTGTGTAATTTTATGAAGATTTTCGTAATGTTCATTTACTGGTATAATATAGATGTTAGAATGCACTCAATGCCAAATTTAGTCTGCACCATGTTTTCATTTAAAAATATTTTCGCAAGAGATATCATTCTTTTGCGAATTACTGTATTTTCATAATATGGTGTAGCTAAAGAGTATCCTAAATACCCTTTACATCTTTATACATGTTAGAGTCTTTTATATTTTATAGTTTAATATTTATAGGGCGACAGATTTGAGGATAGGAAAAGTGTTTAATGACCCCGGAGTGACTCGAACACCCAGCCTTCTGATCTGGAGTCAGACGCGCTACCATTGCGCCACGAGGCCTATATATCAAAGGAAATTTCATTTAAAATTCCTGGTAAAATTTGCATTACGAGTCATTATTTTTTTACATTTGGTTTGAGATTATGTGCTTAGAATGCGTAGATTTTATCCGCAAATGATCCGTCAGTCTGAGCTGTATTTATAAATAGAGTTGGAGCCTAGACTAGGCCTGAGGATGCATAGCAAAACGGGGTCTGTATTTGCAGTTGAATTGGTTGAACATATCTTGATTTCCTCGTAACTTAGGATTAAGTAAAATCTTATAATTATCTACCGTTGTTCTGTATTTTAACTGCTATAAATTGACCCTTCTTATTTGGTAATATGGTCTCTAAAGGAAGGGTACAGACATGGACACTTTCTTTCGTTTTCTGTTGTTTGATTTATTAGTTTTAAGGTATGATAATTGTTGTAAATGCTTTCCATATGTGATTTTAATACTTTACCCCAGAACACTATTTTTCTCTTGTGTTTCTCTATCAGTTACATATCATGTATTTCGGTGGCAATGGTCTTTCTCGCTTTCTTTCATATAATTGAGCCACAAGATCGTTTTGAAAAAATATATCTTGGAGTAAAAAAAAATTTTTCGTAGAGACTTGTAAAACCATACCCTTCTTAGAACGATATTTTGGCTTATATGTATATGTGATGAACGGTAATTTTGTTCTTATAAAGAGAATGTCGCCTCGGTTTTTATTTGGCAAAGAATTGGAGAGTCTGCGATTATTTTGAAATATTTTCTCATGGAATTTCATGGCACTCAGTATTTATTATTATTTTCAATATGTATCATTTTTACTATCGCTTAGTTATGTTTAGCTGTCTTTCACCTTTTGTTGGTTCTTTACCTTTTTTTCTTAACAACTTATGTTGTTGTATGTATTGACAGCTTATGTTGTCGTATATATTTAATGGCTAAAAGTTTTAGTATTAATAAATTTGTGACGATGTTATCTGAATTGAATGTAGTAATTAATTTTGTAGTGTTATGTGCATTTTCACTTGCAGTAAATGTGTTTCGTTAGTTTTTAGTTAACCACTCAAGCACAACGTAATTGATGCATGCAACTAATAATAATAATAATAATAATAATAATAATAATAATAATAATAATAATAATAATAATAATAATAATAATAATAATTTATCTGATGGTAGTGAGAGGAGCTGCGAAGTGAGGTAAAAAAGTTATTGGTAGATGGAAATCGTGAAGATGGTTAAGTAGAGGTCATTACGGATTGTATTCGTGGATGATGTATGTGTGTTATTTATATAGGTACTGGGAGTAACTGTAATAAATATGGTCAAGATAAGAGGAAGATTATTCATAGAATAATTGCAGCATGATAAATTGCATGAATGAAAGGCAAAGTTGTAATGTGCAAAGATATTGTTGGCAAATGCTCTTATGAATGTCAAGTAGTTTATATGTAATTTCAAATAACAGGGAAAAAATGTAGCTGTTGAGAAGAATTGTATGCTATGTAGTATATCAGGAGGAAGAAATGTAGAAGGATACCTACTATTAGATTCAGGGTCTCTGTAACACGGTTTTTTGGACTTTGCTCCTTGTCAAAGCATCGGATGTAACTGAAAGTTGACAAATGTATATTTTACAACCACACACAAATTTTGTCAGCATTATCAATAACCTAAACCCAATAGTTCTAATTTTTATAGAGTAAAAATGATCTAGCCGACGCCATGGCCAATGATTACGAGCCAAGAGTCGAAAGACATTCATTACATAAGCAAGGTAAACACCTTTTGACGGAATGTTGCCTCGCCCATCCACCAGACAGAAACTCCATCGGCTCTGAAACCCAAAGACTTTATGAATGGCAGAACGATACATAGTTGTGGGTGGGGTATCAGTGCTAGCGTAGTAATACTACTGTAGCAGTAGTGCCGCAACAGTATAGCAGTAGTATACATGAATTAAACGTTTAGGCCAACTGCTGGGATCCTTGAGGATCATTTAGCACTTCTTACAACTACTCGAGAAATTAGTTTTTATAGCCAGAAGTTAAATTTTCTAATCCAACAATGCCCATGGTAGCCTTCAGTGTTATCCTGAATTATAACGAGGCGAAAGTGGGTGGAGCTTCATGAAGTCATCATTCTGACGATAATTATTGGTGAAGGTTTAAAGCCAATATACGGTACCGGCTATTTTTTTTTCAGTAAATAGGTAGATAGCCAATAAATAAAAATTGCTTGACATTGGATATAGCAGTTATCAAATCAAGCTTGTCTACTATGATTTTGAAAATTACCAACTATTCCCTACATCTTGTCAATCTGATTGTGACCTATAAAGTAGACTGTAAATCCTTAGGAAACCTATTTGGGAGTTAGACTAATAATTGAATAATAATGGATGTGTTTTTGTATTTGTTAACATATTTTGTTGGTTTGTTCATAAAAGTGTGCTGCTTTGCTTGTATTTAAATTTGTATGTCATTATAGCCAATCATCCATCGAGAAAGAGGGAAGAAATGCTGTCATAAGTTACGTAACGAGTGAGTTCGAAACCTTTTCTCTGAGTAAGTCGGCCCGTCATAAAAAAAATTCACTTTTACATTATAAGTACCAAATTTATTCAACCTACGTAATGCAGAATACAGTCAAAATTTATGTGTAGATATAATATGTATTCTGAATAAGCGCTATATTTATGAAATGCATAGATAAAAAGTTATTGCGAAAAAACCGTGTTACAGAGGCCCTGAATCTCATAGTAGAAATAGGAAACATCAACTCTTCTTTTTATAGTGGCGTGGTTATGGGGAGTGAATTAGATGATGGTTTGGTCGGAAGCTGGAAAAAGACTAACTTCGAAGCCAGCAACTGTGTAGTTGAATATGGATAAACACAATTGGAAATCATGATTTTATCTCTAATTTATTAGTTGAAGGGTGAATTATCACCGACTGATGTTACACTTGTGTCAAATGCCTGCCAAACATTAGAGGAATTCACATGTATATATATATTATGTACTCATGTTATCAAGACTTCCTCTATTTGCCACATAGTATAGAAAAGTAGGATGTAATTGACCTCGGAGTGACTCGAACACCCAACCTTCTGATCTGGAGTCAGACGCGCTACCATTGCGCCACGAGGCCGCCATATATCGAAGGGTATTTAATGAAAAGTTGCTCCTAGAGTTTGTATTACAAGTACTGAGTTGCTGACCTAGACTAGCCTGAGATATGCATATTAAAACCAGTTCTGTATTTGCAGTTGAATGGGTTAATTTGCTCTCAACATTAATTTAAATAAATTTTATAATCTCTAGCATTGTTCTATATGCAATTGCTATAAATTGACCTTCCATATTGGGTATTGCGATACTCTAATGAAAGGGTGCAAAACTTAGCACTTTCTTTAGTTTTCTAGTATCTGATTATTAGTTTTAAGGTGAAACAATTATTTTGATAATTTCTGTATTTAATTATGATATATATCCGAACTATTTATCACCCATGCGTTTTTCTTCAGATGGCATATCATATCTTTCGGTAGCAATGTCTGTGTCCAGTAGCAATGTATGTTTCCTTTTATATAACTTAATTGAAACACAAAGCCGTTGTGATAGAAATTGCTTGAAGTAAAGGAGTTATTCTTACTAACTTGAAAAACCATTCCCTTCCCAGAACGATGTTTTGGCTCATGTTTATATTAAATTAACGGAACTTATATTCGAGTACAGGGAGAGTTGTTAGTTCTTATTTGGCTGAGAGTATGAGGATAATGGGATCTTATTATGAAATATAATTGTTCTCGTGGAACTTCAGGGCAATCTATCCGTTTCTAAAAGTAATGGATACTGAGTACCTTGAAGTTCCTCGAAAACAATTATATTTATTATTCTACTTGTTATTGCTTGGTTGACGCAGTTAAGAGTAACACTAATTTGTATAGCTGGATCATTTGAGGACTTTCGTCAGTTGTTGGTTTTTTACATTCTTCATAAAAGCTCATTTTGTGGAATATACTTTGTTTCATGGGATTTTGAATTGCTTAGTAATTTGGTATTAACAAAAATCTTGTGTTTTTACCAGAATTCAATGTAACCGCTCTTTGTAGTATTATGTGCTGGTGCACGTGTGAGTTCCTCATTGGACGAGTGGGTTCCTTACTCAACTATCAATCTGGCAGCCCGAGTTCGCTTTCCGTAGCCGCTCAGTGTGGAATCAGAGGAATTTATTTCTGGTAATTATAAATTCATTTCTCGATATAATGTGGTTAGGATCCCACAGTAAGCTGTAGGTCCCGCTGTTAAGAAACCAATTGGGTCCTAGCCACGTAAAGAAAGAAATCTAATCCTTCGGGCCAGCTCTAAGGATTATGTTCTTACTCAAGATGACGACTACTTACAAGACTTGATGAAAAAGGTAAAGAATAGACTCTACGTATTTCTTACACCACCTTTCAAATGAATATGTAAATACATTATATAATCAAGTAGTCTACTTATATTACAAATTGTATGGAATGCTTCAATTTAATTCCCATCAATTCATATCGGCTCCGTGGCGCAATGGTAGCGCGTCTGACTCCAGATCAGAAGGCTGGGTGTTCGAGTCACTCCGGGGTCAATTACTTCCTACTTTTCCACGATAACATGAAAGTTCATGGAAATTAAGATAAATTTGCAAAGAGGAAATCTGCCTCTCCTCTCTCTCTCTCTTATATATATATATATATATATATATATATGTGTGTGTGTGAAAAGCAAATCCTCTAAAGTGGCCAGGTCCATCGGTAAACATCACATCAACAGGTGGGAAATCACCTTTCAAATGATGACCCAGAGAAAGCCCTAATTTCTAAAAAGGAATTGTCTCAACAGCTACATTTTTAATGCCATTCGGAGCCACATATAAATTTAACATTCATAAATTGGAATGGAAATGGAATATAAAATTTAAACCTAAGGCTACATGCTGGGACCTAGAAGGCTACTCAGCGCTAAAAGGACCTAGGAGGCTATTCAGCGCTAAAAGGACCTAGGAGGCTACTCAGCACTAAAAAGAATGTTGAAACAATTGTTAAGAGAGGGTGGAGAATAAGAATGAAGAAAGAGAATATCAAAGTAAGTATAGTAAAAGGAATGAAACGGGTTAATATTCATCAAAGAATTTGCTAAGAAATTCCTTTGAAGATATTAACTTCAGTATTATCCATTCTTTATCTCATCCTTGCAGAGGTCTTGCCACTTATCATGTTCCAGTTTCTCTGTAAATAGCCATTCTCTAATTCTGTTCTTATACGTAATTTAATCACTTCCAGAATTCACAAATCCACTCCATACTGACACTCATATTATCATACTCTTGATTTTTATTTACCGTTACCTAGCGGACCTCACTCTTGGTAAAATTGATTTATAACTTTCTCATCTTTCGTGCACTTCTCATATATTTTACCAGTCTTCAGGTTTTCTCCAATACTGCCACAATTATGGAACTCACTTGAGCACTTTGACTAAACGTCTTTATGAAACACCTTGACCATACGTGCACAAAGCTATATCTTAGTTTTACCAGACCACAGAGCTGATTAACAGTCTTAGTATGTAGTGGATTTGTGAATTCTGGAAGTGATTAATTTACGTATAAGAACAGAATTGAAGAATGGTTATTTATAGAGTAACTGGAACAGATAAGTGGCAAGACCTCTGCAAGGATGAGATAAAGAAGGGATGAATGCTGAAGTTAGTATCTTCAAAGGAATTTCCAAGCAAATTCTTTCATTCCTTTTATTATACTTACTTCATATTCTCTTTCTTCACTCTTATTCTCAACCATCCCTTAACCATTGTTTCGACATTGTTTTTAGCGCTGAATAGCCTCCTAAGTCCTTTTAGCGCTGAATAGCCTCCTAGGTCCTTTTAGTGCTGAATAGCCTCCTAGGTCCCAGCGCATAGCCTTAGGTTTAACTACATTACAATTCAATTCCAATTTATGAATGTTAAATTTATATGTGGATCGCAATGGCATAAAAAAAATACAGCTATTGAAACACATCCTTTTTGGAAATCAGGCCTTTCTCTTTGGGTCAACACTTGAAAGGTGATTTGCCAGCGGTTGATGTCAAGTTTCCGGATGGACCTGCCCACTGTTAAAGGATATATATATATATATATATATATATATATATATATATATATATATATATATATATATATTAGAGATAGAGTTCCTCCCTGCATATTTATCTTTATATCCATGTAAACATGGAAAATTTGGTATCATCTGACCCCGGAGTGACTCGAACACCCAGCCTTCTGATCTGGAGTCAGACGCGCTACCATTGCGCCACGGAGCCGAGAACTTTGTGATAATTTAATAGAAATATTCCGTACAAATTGTAATATAAATAGATTACTTGATAACAGAATGTATTTATATGTTCATCTGAAAGGTGGGGTGAGAAATACGTAGATTTTATTCCTTATCTTTTTCATCATACCTTGGCATTAGTCGTCTCATTGAGTAAAAACACAATAGACTGGGCCTGAGATAGTCATAGTATTGTAAAACGAGTTCTATATTTGCTATATGGCAGTATTTACGAGGACTGGTTAACTTATCTTAATTTGATCTCAGCAAATAAGAGAATCGTCTGTTTTTACCTTATACTTTTAGTTCTTGGCGCAACCAATGTACCCTACGGCTGAAGATAATATAGTGAATTATTAACTTAAATTATAACCTTCTAGAACGTTTTTGATTTGTAGAATTTGTAGACCTCTTCTCCGTTTTTTAAAGAACAACTCTATTTATCAACACATTACTTTTAGCTAGGGCGAGGCTGCAAATACACGCTCTTGTTAACGATTATTTTTTTGTCAGTTATAATTACTGTCATGCATTATTTCCATGGTAATACAGGTAGTGCCTTCAGCGAGGCTTTCTTTCTCTTTTTTTTCACAGGTAATAGGGGTGTATGTGTGGTAGTCATTGACAGACTAAGTCCTTTCGGATATCCAAATATTCCCCCTTTACTTTGAGTGGCCACATAAATCTATATTCCCGAACCTTGGTTTGTGGCATTAAATAACATATTAACCTCTCAGATCTTGTATCTTGTAACGAAATATTACATGAAGGGAGACTTTCGTTAGCTTTGTTATGTTGATTTTCAGTTTTAGCTTATGATAATTGTTTCTAATACTTTTTTCTATAATTTATTCTAAAATTCTCCCCAAAATATCAATTCTGATGGAAATTTCTGTTCATTTTTATGTAATTGAGCCAAGAGACCAGTGTGTAAGTATTTCTTGAAGTTAGAAAAAAAGAAACGGTTCTTGCTGCTTTTAAAAAGCAATAACTGCTTCAAGATCTAAGGAATAAGGATGAAAAATAGATGGTCCTCTTATTTTCATGTAATGCTGAGATCAAATGAACATACTCTTAACAAAACTTGTTTTACTATGAATATCCTAGGACCAGAAAACAGACAAGACCGAGGAATCAGATAAGAATAAGGTCCACCATTTGTAAACCTCACTTCAAAGGAAACATTTCAGCACAATATATAATAAGCAATCCACTTATAATCTAAGTGCACAGAAGATATCAATGTACATTTTGTCCATCATATCGGCTCCGTGGCGCAATGGTAGCGCGTCTGACTCCAGATCAGAAGGCTGGGTGTTCGAGTCACTCCGGGGTCAAATAGGGACTAATTTTCCATGATTACATAAAAATCCATGTAAATTAAGGTATGTTTGCAGGAGGAACTCTGTCTCTCTCTCTCTCTCTAAATATATATATATATATATATATATTAGTAATATCACATTTCCGTGATTCATATACATATATCGAGCTACAATGTCCTTTAATATCTAATTCGCTCTACCTCGGAATTAATATATTTTCATATATGCTTAACCGAAGGGGAATTTTTTCTCGATAATAGACTTGCCTGGACCGGGGCGCGAACCCATGGATCGTTTCAAATCCAGGAACGTCAGTGAAGCTTTTACCTACTACACCACCACAAGAGGCTAAAAGTTCATGTCGCCTCTCACCCTCAAATACCTTTCGCGCGCAGGTAATTAGTTGGTTTGGAGACAACATCAACCCACCTCGACTCCGGTAGTGTTTGTAGTGCTTTTGACAGCACGTAGCCAATCTATAAGTCATATCATATTTCCGTGATTCATATACATCTATCGAGCTACAATGAAAATATATTAATTCCGAGGTAGAGCGAATTAGATATTAAAGGACATTGTAGCTCGATTTATATATATATATATATATATATATATATATATATATATATATATATATATATATATGTGTGTGTGTGTGTGTGTGTGTGTGTAAAGAAATTCCTCTAACAGTTGGCCAGTCCATCGGTAAACATCACATCAACAGCTGGCAAATCACCTTGCAAGTGATGACCCAAAGAGAAAGCCCTGATTTCCAGAAAGGATTTGTCTCAATAGCTGTATTTTTTTATGCCATTTGGATCCACATATAAATTTAACATTCATAAAGTGGAATGGAATTGGAATATAAAATTTAAACCTAAGGCTACATGCTGGGACCTAGGAGGCTATTCAGCGCTAAAAGGACCTGGGAGGTCATTCAGCGTTAAAAGGACCTGGGAGGCTATTCAGCGCTAAAAGGTCTTAGGAGGCTATTCAGTGCTAAAAACAATGTTGAAACAATTGTTAAGAGAGGGTGGAAAATAAGAGTGAAGAAAGAGAATATGAAAGTAAGTATAGTAAAAATGAATTAAATGGGTTAATATTCATGAAAGAATTTGCCAAGAAATTCCTTTGAAGATATTAACTCCAGTATCATCCCTTCTTTATCTCATCCTTGCAGAGGTCTTGCCACTTATCATGTTCCAGTTTCTCTGTAAATAGCCATTCTCTAATTCTGTTTTTATACGTAAATTAATAATTTCCAGAATTCACTCATCCAGTCCATACTGATACTCATATTATCATACTATTGATTTTTATTTACTATTACCTTGCATACCTTACTCTTGGTAACATTTATTTCTAACTTTCTCCTCTTCCGAGCATTTCTCATATATTTTACCACTATTCAGGTTTTCTCCAATACTGCCACAATTATGGAATTCACTTGAGCACTTTGCCTAATATTCTTTATAAAACACCTTGACCATACGTGCACAAAACTATATCTTAGTTTTACCAGAACACAGAGCTGATTAACAGTCTCAGTATGGAGTGGATTTATGAATTCTGGAAATGATTAATTTACGTATAAGGACAGAATTAGAGAATAGTTATTTACAGAGAAACTGGAACATGATAAGTGGCAAGACCTCTGCAAGGATGTGAATATTACCCCGTTTCATTCATTTTTACTATACTTACTTTCATATTCTCTTTCTTCCCTCTTATTCTCAACCCTCTCTCAACAATTGTTTCGACATTGTTTTTAGCACTGAATAGCCTCCTAAGTCCTTTTAGCGCTGAATAGCCTCTTAGGTCCTTTTAGCGCTGAATAGCCTCCTAGGTCCTTTTAGCGCTGAATAGCCTCCTAGGTCCCAGCTCTTAGCCTTAGGTTTAAATTTTATATTCCAGTTCCATTTGTATTTATGAATGTTAAATTTATATGTGGATCCCAACGGCATAAAAAAAATACAGCTATTGAGACAAATCCTTTTTGGAAATCAGGGCTTTCTCTTTGGCTCATCACTTGAAAGGTCATTTGCCAGCGGTTGATGTTAAGTTTCCAGATGGACCTGCCTACTGTTAGTGGATATATATATATATATATATATATATATATATATATATATATATATATATATATATATATATATTGCTACTTTCAAAATGCATATATCTCCTCTGTGACTGTATAAAATGTTATGAAGAATTGTGCAACATTTTTTCAGATTCCTAGATACCTTAGAGATAGGATGTTTTAAATGTGTGTTCAGATTTTGCATAACATATTTTAAAAGAATATATATATAACTTAGAATGTAGAAAGAGAGGGATTCTCTTTGTCTGTTCGAAACTACGATTGTTTCCCTATTATGTCAGAACTGTGAGATTAGAGGAACTGCGAGATCCGTTTGCTTTCCTAATCTGTCAACACATTTGATAAGCGAGCTCAAGACTTCATTTGTGTTTTGGGAATCTGTCATCATGTGTGATAAGGCCTTCTGCTTTGATCGATCGAGTAGAGTACGTGTCTTTTTTTTTGAACAGACTGGACTCATACGTGTGTGTCTTTGCCGAGTACCACGTGCAGATTACACATTTCGTATAAAAAGTTGCGTAAGATTTCAAAGCTTCTGGAAGCATTTGTACCAAAAACATTTTGTGTCATCTCCTCAGTCCAGTTTTCGCAAGGGAAGAAAATTTCATTAGATCTTAGATTCTCGAGGCGTTAACCATCTCTCTCTCTCTCTCTCTCTCTCTTTCTCTCTCTCTCTCTCTCTCTCTCTCTCTCTCCCTCGACATCCTTGAGATTATATTAACGTAACGTAAATTGATCACTCGTAACTTGAGAATTTTATATGTGATATTTCTTAGAGTTTATTTAGTGTTAAATAGTGTTTTTGTGGAATCTGAACAAACATTGTTTCGTAACGGCACCTGGTTTTTGGTAAAGTGAGAGAAGCCTGCAGCAAAGAAAGAAATGGGTATACCAAAAAGGTAAAGTGTGTTATATTTTTATTAGTTGCAACTAATATCTAATGGTTATGATGGTTAGGTAAGAAACTAATAACGGATAGGAACAGTTGTTAACTAATAACTGATAGGAACAGTGGTTTGGTAAAAACTGATGGTTACAATGTTTTGAGTGAAAAGATTTAGACTTTTACACATTGCAAATTTATGTGTTTTGTGTTTATTTCATTTTGTGCAATTTTTTAATTTTCTTGTTGAAGTGTACCTTTTTATTTTGATACTGTCCACATTTTTCTGTATTTTCATTTGCATTCACAATTTAATTGACTTAATTATTTTAATTGCTTAATAATTACACATTTAATTAAATTTAACACTTGTGAATTAATTTGCATTTACTTAGAATTCTTTTCAAGTTTTATTGTTATTTAGCACTTGTGAATTAATTTCTAATTTTCAATTATTGCCTAACACTTTTGAATTTCAATTGAATTAATTTTCTTGAGTTTTGTGATAAATTAATTTTGATTTAATTTTACTTAATTTGATTCAAGAATTAATTAAACTTTACTTTGTTTTCAACAGTAATTTTCCCTGATATTGTGAATTTCCCTTATAAATTTTGAGTTTCATAATAAATTTTTGTATTTAAAATTTTTATAAGTATTTCATTTCTAACCAGTATATTTGCATTTGATTATATTAATGTTAGGTAGAAACATAGAGTGGTAATTAATCGGCTTTCCTTCAAATTACTTGAAGTGACTTAGAACCAGGGAAGTACTTAGACTTCTGAAATCAGGGAAATACTTAGACTTTTAAAGTTGTTGATGGAGTGATGCACTTTGATTAATTTAATTACCTCACACCCGTTTTCGATGTGCGTGTATTAGAGAGAGAGTTTCTCCTTGCAAATTTATCTTGATTTCCATGTTATCATAGAAAAGTAGGTACTATTTGACCCAGAGGTTGATGTCAAGTTTACGGATGGACCTGCCTACTGTTAGTGGATATATATATATATATATATATATATATATATATATATATAATATATAATATATATATATATATTAGAGAGAGTTTCTCCTTGCAAATTTATCTTGATTTCCATGTTATCATAGAAAAGTAGGCACTACATGACCCCGGAGTGACTCGAACACCCAGCCTTCTGATCTGGAGTCAGACGCGCTACCATTGCGCCACGGAGCCGATATATCAATATGTGAGAATTTAATAGAAATATTCTGTACAACTTGCAATGTAAGGAGACTACTTGAATATATAATGTATTTATATGTTCATTTGAAAGGTGGGGTGAGAAATACGTAGATTTTATTCCCTATCTTTTTCATCAAGTCTTGTAAGTAGTCGTCATATTGAGTAAGAACATACTAGACTGGGCCTGAGATAGTCATAGTATTGTAAAACGAGTTCTATATTTGCTATGGCAGTATTTAGAGGACTGGTTAACTTATCTTAATTTGATCTCATCATTAGATGCAAATAAGAGAATCATCTGTTTTTACCCTATGTTTTTAGTTCTTGGCGCAACCAATGTACCGTACGGCTGAAGATAAGATAGTGAATTATTAACTTAAATTATACCCTTCTAGAACGTTTTTGATTTGTAGAATTTGTAGACCTCTTCTCCGTTTTTTTAAAGAACAACTCTGTTTATCAGCACATTACTATTAGCTAGGGCGAGGCTGCAAATACACGCTCCTGTAAAAAACATTTTTTTTTGTCAGTTATAATTACTGTCATACATTATTTCCATGGTAATACAGGTAGTGCCTTCAGCACTACCTGTATTACCATTGACAGACTAAGTCCTTTCGGATATCCAAATATTCCCCCTTTACTTTGAGTGGTGGCCACATAAATCTATATTCCCGAGCCTTGGTTTGTGGCATTAAATAACATATTAACCTCTCAGATCTTGTATCTTGTAACGAAATATTACATGAAGGAAGACTTTCGTTAGCTTTGTTATGTTGATTTTCAGTTTTAGCTTATGATAATTGTTTCTAATCCTTTTTCTATAATTTATTCTAAACTTCTCACCAAAATATCAATTCAGATGGAAATTTGTGCTCATTTTTATGTAATTGAACCAAGAGACAAGTGTGTAAGTGTGTAAGTATTTCTTGAAGTTAAAAAAAAAGCTGTTCTTGCTGCTTTTAAAAAGCAATAACTGCTCAAAGATCTAAGAAATAAGGATGAAAACTAGATGGTTATCTTATTTTCATGTAATGCTGAGATCAAATGAACATACTCTTAAAAAAACTTGTTTTACTATGAATATCCTAGGCCCAGAAAACAGACAAGACCGAGGAATCAGATAAGAATAAGGTCCACCAATTGTAAACCTCACTTCAAAACAAACATTTCAGCACAATATATATTAAGTAAGCCACTTATAATCTAAGTGCACAGAAGATTTCAATTAAAATTTTAGCAATTATATCGGCTCCGTGGCGCAATGGTAGCGCGTCTGACTCCAGATCAGAAGGCTGGGTGTTCGAGTCACTCCGGGGTCAAGTAGGGACTAATTTTCCATGATAGCATGGAAATTAAAGTATGTTTACAAGGAGGAACTCTCTCTCTCTCTCTAAATATATATATATGTGTTTGTGTGTGTGTGAAGCAATTCCTCTAACAGTGGGCAGGTCCATCAGTAAACATCACATCAACAACTGGGAAATCACCATTCAAATGATGACCCAAAGAGAAAGCCCTGATTTATGAACAGCTACATTTTTAATGCCATTGGGATCCATATATAAATTTAACATTCATAAATTGGAATGGAATAGGAATATAAAATTTAAACCTAAGGCTACATGCTGGGACCTAGGAGGCTACTCAGCACTAAAAGGACCTAGGAGGCTACTCAGCACTAAAAGGACCTAGGAGGCTATTCAGCGCTAAAAGGACCTAGGAGGCTATCCAATGTTAAAAGGACCTAGGAGGCTACTCAGCACTAAAAATAATGTCGAAACAATTGTTAAGAGAGGGTTGCGAATAAGGGTGAAGAAAGAGAATATGAAAGTAAGTATAGTAAAAGGAATGAAACGGGTTAATATTCATAAAAGAATTTGCTAAGAAATTACTTTAAAGATATTAACTTCAGTATCATCCATTTTTTGTCTCATCCTTGCAGAGGTCTTGCCACTTATCATGTTCCAGTTTCTTTGTAAATAACCATTCTCTAATTCTGTTCTTATACGTAATTTAATCACTTCCATACTGACACTCATATTATCATACTCGTGATTTTTATTCACCGTTACCTTGCAGACCTCACTCTTGGTAAAATTTATTTCTAACTTTCTCCTCTTCTGAGCACTTCTCATATATTTTACCACTCTTCAGGTTTTTGAGCACTTTGCCTAATATTCTTTATAAAACACCTTGACCATACGTGCACAAAACTATATCTTAGTTTTACCAGACCACAGAGCTGATTAACAGTCTCAGTATGTAGTTGATTTGTGAATTCTGGGAGTTATTAATTTACGTATAAGAACAGAATTAGAGAATGGTTATTTACAGAGAAACTGGAACATGATAAGTGGCAAGACCTCTGCAAGGATGAGATAAAGAAGGGATGAATGCTGAAGTTAGTATCTTCAAAGTAATTTCTTAGCAAATTCTTTGATGAATATTAACCCATTTCATTCATTTTTACTATACTTACTTTCATATTCTCTTTCTTCACTCTTATTTTCCATACTCTCTTAACAATTGTTTCAACATTGTTTTTGCACTGGAAAGCCTCCTAGGTACTTTTAGCCCTGATTGACGTCCTAGGTCCCAGCGCGTAGCCTTAGGTTTAAATTTTATATTCCAATTCCATTCCTATTTATGAATGTTGAATTTATATGTGGATCCAAATGCCATAAAAAAATTTTGCTATTGAGACAAATCCTTTTTGGAAATCAGGCCTTTCTCTTTGGGTCATCACTTGAAAGGTGATTTGCCAGCGGTTGATGTCAGGTTTCCAGATGGACCTGCCCACTGTTAGAGGATATATATATATATATATATATATATATATATATATTAGAGAGAGAGAGAGTTTCTCCTTGCAAATTTACCTTGATTTCCATGTTATCATAGAAAAGTAGGTACTATATGACCCCGGAGTGACTCGAACACCCAGCCTTCTGATCTGGAGTCAGACGCGCTACCATTGCGCCACGGAGCCGATATGTAAATGTGTGAGAATTTAATAGAAATATTCTGTACAACTTGCAATGTAAGGAGACTACTTGAATATATAATGTATTTATATGTTCACTTGAAAGGTGGGGTGAGAAATACGTAGATTTTATTCCTTATCTTTTTCATCATACCTTGGCATTAGTCGTCTCATTGAGTAAAAACACAATAGACTGGACCTGAGATAGTCATAGTATTGTAAAACGAGTTCTATATTTGCTATATGGCAGTATTTACGAGGACTGGTTAACTTATCTTAATTTGATCTCAGCAAATAAGAGAATCGTCTGTTTTTACCTTATATTTTTAGTTCTTGGCGCAACCAATGTACCCTACGGCTGAAGATAAGATAGTGAATTATTAACTTAAATTATAACCTTCTAGAACGTTTTTGATTTGTAGAATTTGTAGACCTCTTCTCCGTTTTTTAAAGAACAACTCTGTTTATCAGCACATTACTATTTGCTAGGGCGAAGCTGCAAATACACGCTATTGTAAAAGATTATTTTTTTGACAGTTATAATTACTGCCATGCATTATTTCCATGGTAATACAGGTAGTGCCTTCAGCGAGGCTTTCTTTCTCTTTTTTTCCACAGGTAATAGGGGTGTATGTGTGGTAGTCATTGACAGACTAAGTCCTTTCGGATATCCAAATATTCCCCCTTTACTTTGAGTGGTGGCCACATAAATCTATATTCCCGAGCCTTGGTTTGTGGCATTAAATAACATAATTAACCTCTCAGATCTTGTATCTTGTAACGGAATGTTACATGTAGGGAGACTTTCGTTAGCTTTGTTATGTTAACTTTCAGTTTTAGCTTATCATAATTTATGATACTTTTTTCTATAATTTATTCTAAACTTCTCCCCAAAATATCAATTCAAATGGAAATTTCTGTTCATTTTTATGTAATTGAACCAAGAGACCAGTGTGTAAGTGTGTAAGTATTTCTCCAATACTCCCACAATTATGGAACTCACTTGAGCACTTTGCCAAAAAATCTTTATAAAACACCTTGACCATACGTGCACAAAACTATATCTTAGTTTTACCAGACCACAGAGCTAATTAACAGTCTCAGTATGGAGTGGATTTGTGAATTCTGGAAGTGATTAATTTACGTAGAAGAACAGAATTAGAGAATAGTTATTTACAGAGAAACTGGAACATGATAAGTGGCAAGACCTCTGCAAGGATGAGATAAAGAATGAACGATACTTAAGTTAATATCTTCAAAGGAATTTCTTGGCAAATTCTTTTATGAATATTAACCCGTTTTATTCCTTTTACTATACTTACTTTCATATTCTCTTTCCTCACTCTTATTCTCCACCCTCTCTTAACAATTGTTTCAACTTCTTTTTAGTGCTGAGTAGCCTCCTAGGTCCTTTTAGCGCTGAATAGCCTCTTAGGTCCTTTTAGTGCTGAATAGCCTCTTAGGTCCTTTTAGTGCTGAATAGCCTCCTAGGTCCCAGCGTGTAGCCTTAGGTTTAAATTTTATATTCCAGTTCCATTCCTATTTATTAATGTTAGATTTATATGTGGGTCCCAATGGGATAAAAAAAATACAGCTATTGAGACAAAAACTTTCTGGAAATCAGGGCTTTCTCTTTGGGTCATCACTTGAAAGGTGATTTGCCAGCAGTTGATGTCAAATTTCTGGATGGACCTGCCCACTGTTAGTGGATATATATATATAATTATATATATATATATATATAGATATATATATATATAATGATAATATATATTATTTATATTAGAGAGAGTTTCTCCTTGCAAATTTATCTTGATTTCCATGTTATTAAAGAAAATTAAGTACTATTTGACCCCGGAGTGACTCGAACACCCAGCCTTCTGATCTGGAGTCAGACGCGCTACCATTGCGCCACGGAGCCGATATGTGACTGAGTGAGAATTTAATAGAAATATTCCGTACAACTTGCAATATAAGTAGACTACTTGAATATATAATGTATCTATATGTTCATTTGAAAGGTGGGGTGAGAAATACGTAGATTTTATTCCCTATCTTTTTCATCAAACCTCTGCATTAGTCGTCATATTGAGTAAGAACATACTAGACTGGACCTGAGATAGTCATAGTATTGTAAAACGAGTTCTATATTTGCTACATGGCAGTATTTACGAGGACTGGTTAACTTATCTTAATTTGATCTCAGCATTAGATGCAAATAAGAGAATCATCTGTTTTTATATTTTTATATTTTTAGTTCTTGGTGCAACCATTGTACCGTACGGCTGAAGATAAGATAGTGAATTATTACCCTAAATTATAAGCTTCTAGAACGTTTTTGTCTTGTAGACTTTGTAGACCTCTTCTCCGTTCTTTAAAGAACAACTCTGTTCACGCTATTGTAAAAGATTATACAGGTAGTGCCTTCAGCGAGGCTTTCTTTCTCTTTTTTTCACAGGTAATAGGGGTGTATGTGTGGTAGTCATTGACAGACTAAGTCCTTTCGGATATCCAAATATTCCCCCTTTACTTTGAGTGGTGGCCACATAAATCTATATTCCCGAGCCTTGGTTTGTGGCATTAAATAACATATTAACCTCTCAGATCTTGTATCTTGTAACGAAATATTACATGAAGGGAGACTTTCGTTAGCTTTGTTATGTTGATTTTCAGTTTTAGCTTATAATAATTGTTTCTCTAATACTTTTTTCTATAATTTATTCTAAACTTCTCCCCAAAATATCAATTCAGATGAAAATTTCTGTTAATTTTTATGCAATTGATCCAAGAGTCCAGTGTGTAAGTATTTCTTGAAGTTAAAAAAAAGAAGCTGTTCTTGCTGCTTTTAAAAAGCAATAACTGCTCCAAGATCTAAGGAATAAGGATGAAAAATAGATGGTTCTCTTATTTTTATGTAATGCTGAGATGAAATGAACATACTCTTAAGAAAACTTGTTTTACTATGAAAATCCTAGGCCCAGAAAACAGACAAGACCGAGGAATCAGATAAGAACAAGGTCCACAAATTGTAAACCTCACTTCAAAGATAACATTTCAGCATAATATATAATAAGTAAGCCACTTATAATCTAAGTGCACAGAAGATTTCAATTACATTTTTATCAATTATATCGGCTCCGTGGCGCAATGGTAGCGCGTCTGACTCCAGATCAGAAGGCTGGGTGTTCGAGTCACTCCGGGGTCATAAATCGTGTAGTTTTCGAAACTGAGATGCAACTGAAGAGAAATAAATTGCAGAACGGCACTACGCATATTCGTATAAATGAACGGATGCAATCGGACACAAACAGAACATCAATCGCTGATAAATTCACTCCCCGAAGATGAAACCCTGCTTTCCTAAACATTTCTCTTCGCATTCTTTTCCCTTTTCCAACATACTACCAACTCGTCATTCACTACATTCTCTCCACATCACCACTCCGCCTCGAAAGGAAAATAAAAATCGATCGTTTCCCCTATATTAAAGTTTTTCCTAATTTCTCCGCACCCCTGCAGTTCTTACCCTTCCACAATTCTTGCTATTGATGTATTAGAAATTGGCAACAAGATATTTTGCAAATCAGAAACCGATGTAATCAAGAACCAAAATGGTAGAAGGCACTGGTGCAAAGTATATTTCATTACCTAGGTTTTGACTACTGAAATGATACACGGACGGGATGCCGAATGCATTTTTGTCGAAGGACAAGAAGCAGAAGCCAGGAAGCCGAACGGACAGAATGCCGAACACACATAATGGCGAACAGACACAATGCCGAACAGACATTAAGTCGAACGGACAAAATGCCGAATATTGCTAAGATTACGTAAGATAAATATAAGCAAAAATAATAATAGTTAAGAATTTTTTCTTCAATGAAGTTTGACTTTTCACTAATTCGATAATTACTATTTAACTGCTTGTTTAATTAACAATTACCTAGTTTACTAATACTGCTTTGTAGTTATATATTTTTTTCTATATTCAAATTTGACTATGGAATTTATTTTTTGCGAGTTCAACCATGGAATTCACTAAGACAGGACGTGGTGGCCGAAAATTGCTTCATCATGGATATTCATGCGTTGTCGATAAAACTGTTGAAGAAACTACTTACTGGAGATGTGAGCGACGAAAAGTGTGCAATGGTAGAATTAGAACGATCAGTGATACCGACCATGACAAGTCATCATTCACATCCGACCGGATTAGATTACTCCCGACGGTGCTCATAATACCATTTTAAAAGCTTTGGATAAAATGAAGACTACAGCAGAACAAACAGAAGAGGTAACAAGCCTTGTAATAAATAATGTCTTGGAAGAACTGCCGCTCAGCATTGCTGGTTCTATACCTAAAAGAGAAACACTTGCAAGAATGGTAAGGCGAGCAAGAAAGAATGAAGAAAGTGAAGACTTGGACATAACAACCCGTGGCGAGAATTTTCGTCTTTATGAAGCCACCTCTGTTACAATTTTATCGACAGAAAATAACTTGGAATTATTATCTAAAAAACAAGCATGGTTTGCCGATGGCACATTTGACTCCGCTCCTTTAACCAAACAGCTTTATACCATACATGCCATTGTTTTAAAAAGTAAAACCTTGCCATTGGTGTATTGTATTGCCAGTAACAAAGAAGAAAAAACATATGACGAAAGTTTTGGATTTTTAAAAAGCAGAGGTGTTCAGGAGCCTGATTCAATAACTGTTGATTTCGAAAGAGCAACAATAAATAGCATTAAAAAGAACTTTCCTAATACATCTATATCAGGTGGTTTCTTTCATTTCGGCCAATGTTTATGGCGAAATATCCAGTCTTGTGGTCTACAGCAGTGGTATGTTGAACCCAGTAATGCTATTTTCATCAAGCAGTTACAAGCACTTGCTTTCGTCCCACCTGCAGATGTACATGATTTATTTGACGAATTGGTGAATTCCTTAGATGCTGAAACTGATGAATTACTAAGTGATTTTTTGGTTTACTTCGAAAGTACGTGGATAGGGATAATCCAGCGTGGTCGAAGGAGGAAACCATTGTTTGATGTTGATTTGTGGTCTGTTCACACTAGAGTTAATGATAATTTACCGAGAACAAACAATTCCCTTGAAGGCTAGCATCAGGCTTTTAAAAAGAGAATTAATGTAACCCATCCAACACTCACCAAATTACTAAAGGTTATCAGAAATGAACAAAGCATGTAATGAAATTCTAATTGAGCAGGCTTCTGCAGGGATTGATATATCACGACCTCACAAGAAATACGATGCCATTAACGATAGAATAAAATCCATATTTTGTTCTTATGATAAGGACGAAGGATTAGCGTTTCTACGATCTCTGGCTCACAATTTTTAAATATTTTACTTTTAAAACCATTGTTGAAATAAGATAATTATCAAGCATTTTACTTTTATTTTGCTCCTTTTGTATTTTATATGTGTTCTGAAATTTTCAAAACAAACAAAGAAAAGGCCTTCTTATCGATTTTCTAACGACTGAAGAAAAAAAAACTATTATTGTTTTTTTTCTTATAGTCAAATTTGAATAAAGAAAAAAAATATATAACTACAAAGCAGTATTAATTGTTATTTAAACAAGCAGTTAAATAGTAATTATCGAATTAGTGAAAAGTTATCTATATCTCTCAGCAAATGTTATCATCCTATTATTATTTTTGCTTATATTTATCTTTCGTAATCTTAGCAATATTCGGCATTTTGTCCGTTCGACTTAATGTCTGTTCGGCATTGTCTGTTCGGCTTTCTGTCTGTTCGGCTTCCTGGCTTCTGCTTCTTGTCCTTCGACAAAAATGCATTCGGCATCCCGTCCGTGCACGACTGAAATAACCCAGCTAACCCAACAAGTGTTATTCATAACCAATAATATGTTATGTATCAAACATAGAATAATTAACTGAACATATTGGACATTTAAGTAACCTGAAACATCTTGAGAACACTTATAGTTCAAAAGGAGATCACAGTATCTTCAGATACTTTGCCGAATAAGAATAATGGCAACTTTTCCTTGAAAGAACATGAGACACGTATTTGTATACTTCATATAGACTAAGAATTTTGTTTTCCACTAGACGTGTAGACTTATTCAAAAAATCATATGTTTATCAGTACATTACTAACAGCTAGGCGAAGGTGTGAAAATACGCTTTTTTTGTGAGAGAGTACTTCTTTTCCATTTTAATTTCAGTCATGCATTATTTCCCTGATAATACAGGTAGTGCTATCAACGAGACTTTCACTTTCTTTAGTAGTAAGGAGGGTGTATATGCCACAAGTATGTGGCATTAAGTGACCACTAAGTTCTTTTCGGTACCCCCTTAGCTTCCTGACTGAGAGTGGTGACCATTAATCTATATTCTCCAAACTGTGCCCTAAGTAATATTGAATTAGCCTCCCATATTAGGTACAATTTAACGGAAGGTTACAAGAATAGAGTTTCTTTATTTTTGTTATATTGCTTTTCAGTTTTAATGTATACTTATTTCTAATTCTTGCCTCTTTATTAGATTTTAATTTTTATCCCCAAAGTCTTAGGAGGTTGTGTAATGATGTATAATCAATTATTCCGATGGAAATTTTTGTTCACTCATTATATAATTGAGCGAAGAGGCCATTCTATAAACAGTTCATGAAGTGAAATAAAAAAAAAACTGTTCTTGCTGACTTAAAAAACCATTTCCCTCCTACAACAATGGTTATTATTACAGATATGTATGAAGACGCTCATTATGTTCTTGTCAAGAAAAGGTGCCATTGTCTTTATTCAACAAAGCATCTGGGAATACTGTGATATCATTTGAAAGTGTAATTGTTTTCATGATGTGTCAGGTCACTTAATGTCAGCTACGTTCAGGCAAATATTACATGTTTGATTTGGGTATGAATAAAAGGTGTTTATTTTATGAATGATACTTACTTCTTTTGCTGAATCATTTCAGGAGTAAAAGTTCAGGTTGTGGTATATACTTTTTATGAACACCTTCCAATTTATTTAAGCTGGATTTAGTTGGTTCTTGAGTTGCTAATTATTTTGTTACCCAGTAAATTATTAGGTGATCCCATCAGAATTTAAAGCATATCAAGAGCACGGAGTGTTGTAGGAGTAAGAATTGAGAAGGTACATAGAAATAGAAAAAAAACTTTGCCCTATGGAATATGAAAAACTTTGGCCTAGGAAAAAAAGATGGTATATATTTTCTTTTGAGGTGGCATGGTGAGGTGGAGAGAATGTAGATAAAGGGTTTATCCTAAGTTTAGAAAAGGATAAGAGAATCTCGAGAACAGTTTGAAAATTTGGGTTTTTTGTTTGATTCATTAGTTGGAGGATTAAAATCGCTGCAACATAGTTTTTTTATTGTGCGTCTTTACTTGGAAAACTAGGCATATCGTGACCTCTGAGTGACTCGAACACCCAGCCTTCTGATCTGGAGTCAGACGCGCTACCATTGCGCCACGAGGCCTATCAATTTCCTGTATTGTAAATTATATTCGGAAAATTTCTACGCCATACTATTGCCATCGTGAGTAGGCCATACTTATTTGTATTGTCTCATATTTTTAACAAATATTTTTACAGTCAGTAATAATTTTTATTTTCAATTGGGTGAGGAAGGAGGTTCTTCCAAGAATCTTTGTTTATCATAGGTTTTTTAATTATTTTATTTATGGTAATATCTCCCAGAAGTGAAACATGTAAATCCTAAGTGAGGTTTGCTATTAACCATATGAATAATGTCCTCAGTTCTTTGAGTACACCTTCTCAGAACTGTAGCCTTGTAATATCTTGGAATGATGCTTTTTTACTCAAGGCTAAAATCTTAATCTTTTCTTATTTTCTTTTGATTTAGGGACTTGGCTTTAAATCGTAATTATTCATTAATAGAACTTTTTTTAACTGTAACGATAATTCTCATCTCATTATTTTTTATTTCCTTTACTTGTTGGCAGCTCATGAAATACCATGCCATAATGATCATACCTATATATATATATATATATATATATATATATATATATATATATATATATATATATATATATATATATATATATATATATATGTGTGTGTGTGTCTGTATGTATGTATTATGTATGTAGTATGTATATATATATATATATATATATATATATCTTATATATATGTGTGTGTGTGTGTGTGTGTGTGTGTGTGTGTGTGTGTGTGTGTATTATTTTACGGGCAACCAGCTATATCGCTGCAGTCTCCTTTATTATTTTCTTTTTAATGAGAGAAATTGGCTTTTATTTTTTTGGCGCTGGACTAACTTGAGCACCCACCTTTCACCAAGAGCTTTCTAAAAGAGTAATGACTCATAGTGCAGAAAAAAATGATGGTATACATGTATTCTTTAAAATCCTCCTACTTGAAGTTTATTTTACCTTCCTATCACTTCTGTTAAACGTGGGTTTAGTTACAGGCAAAGCAACTGAAGCTTGAATTTACTGAAGGCTCTGCGAATGGCAGCTGTATTTATAATTATGATTTTTCTTGTGTCAGTAGAGGTGCTAAACATCTCGTGTCTTTCAGTTACGTTTTGCGTGGTTGATGAAATGATCGAAATTACTAATTGCTTTGATTTCGTCATTTCAGGTGCAGTTTTTCTCTAACTTTTAATGGCTAGCGGTGATATTAATTATTATTCACAGGTCTTCCACCTCCAGGTCTGGGCTCCCCTCATTTGCTTTTTAAATTTTCGTCGCTTATGTAGAGTTACTGGAGACATAATTATTCATAATTTAAATAAGTTCCTATTCTCTTTAATATGTAGTTTTTTCCCTTTGGTCATTTACGGTAAATACTTTGTGGAAGCTGTTGATTCAAGTAAAGTTATTATTATTATTATTATTATTATTATTATTATTATTATTATTATTACTTATTATTATTATTATTATTATTATGTTGGGAACTGTGTGGAAATAAAAGACGCCCAAGAAGGAAAGACATAGGTGCTAGGTTGTGGGACAAGAATATGGCGTGACTGTGATTAGAGAAATGTTGCTTGTTGGTTATTAGTGGGGTCTGTTATGTAGTTTCGTGAAAATTTCATATAGGTTCATAAGCAGGCAACCAGATGAAAATAAACTCATGCGCGCGAGTTTGTGCTGGCCAGAACGTTTCCAGTCGACTTATATAAGTATGGTGATTATAGAATTTACTGACAAAAGAAAACGAAACCCGAAGAAAACAATATCAAATACCACAGCGGGCACCACAATTATTGGCGGGAAACATGACGTTATGTCACGTATGTCTAGTGATATCAGGAATTGCAGTAGAAATGTTGCTGATTCAGTATATATGTGTAAAAATGGGGCGGGGGGGGGGGGGGGATGTTCATCCAATAGGTAATTTGAAAGGAAAATATTTTTGTTGCGTGTGCACGGTAGGGTAGTGACCTTTTTATTCGTGTATCACTGACGAAAAAAAAAATACTAACAATCTATTCAGTGAGTTATATTATGCAACATGCCTCTTAGAACATATAAAGAGTAAATATGTGTATTAAGTGCTTTTTTATACAGATAATGCCCAAGGTCTTTATTTTAGGCTGTATTTATGACCTTCCAGCATATAGGGATCTGATGAGGGCCGAAGACCTGGGTCATATCTACATATACTAGGAAGGGCATAAATACAGCCTAAGATAGATACCGAGGGTATTATAATGTTTTCTATACCTAGGCCTTATAATGAAAATAGTAATAACTATATAAGGGTGTCAGAGCAGGACAGTGTATAATATATTACAGCCCTGCTAATCAGAGCATGAAAAAATTAAAATGCTCCTAAACCAAACCTACTACACAAAAAGTAATTTGATATTGTCATTTAGAATGAAAACAGGATATACTTTTTGGGAGGTATTTTGATGAGGGTATTACTTGGCCGGTTTAGAATTCTGTTTAATGTGGTTTATAGTGTTCATATATCGTCAAAATATGAAACCTGTTTGCTGTTTGTAAAATGACTATACATTTGAAATAATAGAATTTGTTTTCTATTTGGTAATTTTTATAATATATATATATATATATACATATACAATTATAATATATAAATTGTATATATATAAATTATTATATATATATATATATATATATCATATATATATATATATATAAATTAATATATATAAATTATATGATATATATATAAATTAAAATATATATATATATATATAATATATATATAATATATATATAAATTACTTTTTACATCAATTTAAGTTCTTTATGATATTTACAGTTTCATCTTCTCAAAGTGAGTCCTAGTGTCCTAAAATACGGAATTATGTTCATTTTTCAGATTTATTCCTTAAATTATGTTCACTTGATAGTATTATATATAGTAAACTATTTGTTTATATTCATAGTATAGATTAATATGAAAACCAAGATCAACTTGTATTTCCGTCAGTTATACACTTCTATTTTTATGTATCTAAGATGTGATAATAATAAAAGATCTTAATATACATGCCCTGTATCAGAGTACTGTTTATCAAACACATCGTTTTATCTTTTAATTTACTATAGTATATTCACTGTGATTTTTATATTTAGGTTATTTACATGCGGAAATGAGTTAGGTGTAAAAGCTAGTTAGTAGCTTTCGAGGTATTCATTTTTCGGCGCTAATTACAAGAAAATATTTTATGCACAGATTGCATAGTATGCTCATTGGAAAGCTGTTGATCTCAGCTTTCACACAAGCACAATATATACTCTAAGATAAACACATTTTTTGTAATTAGTCACGAAAGCATTGAACTCCGATTCTGCACTAGCTACTCAAATAATAGCAATGCTGGATATTTGAAAGAGCCCATAATTACCCAAAGATGTTGCCAGAAAAAATGGAAACATAATTCATTTCAACAGTTTAGATATTAAATGACAAAAAAATATAAATTGCGAAAAATTTATATGAAATTTTTAAAATACCCATTTTTGCTGCAAAACATACTCCACTACGTGGTAAAGAGAAGCTGTAGAGGGTATTAAAGCATTGAAAGGTGTTTTAGAAGCAGATAATTCAATGTGAGTATAGCAAGCTGGAATACCCGATGTAGAAATTAATGTCGTTATAAATGTTAAGAAGAATGAACGTATGTGACTCGTATGCGTATTTGGGTGTCAATGTAATGGATGATGGTTCAATGAAAGAAGTGAGGTATAGGATAGTTAGTTAAAGGAATTTACTGAGTGTAGACCAAAGATTTATTTATGAGCTAAATTTGGCATGATGAAGGATGTTGAGCTAAGTCTCCTTTATGAATATGAAGTGTAGATTCTTGAAAGTAAGAGGTAAAGGAAACTAATGCCTATGTTGTGATGTACTGTGTGCAAATCATATGCGAAGTATGGATGCAAAGATGTAGTAAAAAGGAAAGCTTGACATTTGACGAAAATATTGATCAAAGTGCTATAGGATAGTTTGGCCGCACAAAGAGAATGGTGAAAATTTTGGATAACTCAGAGGTTTTCGGAGTGAGGTGAGTAACACTGAGAGTGTTGGCAGATGGAGTGAAAAAGATACAGGAACACAGAACGGATTGGAAAGAGATAAACGGTGTTTTATATGTAGGCAGGTCAGAATACTGTTGATGGCTGGAAGGTTTGTGGAAATGTGATGCAAAGAGGAATGTTGTTAACTCGAGACTGAGTGATGCATATGGCAGTGACCGGATGTCTGGTTGTTTTCTGCGCCCACCTTTATTTTGGGAAGATCGCTTATAGATGAAGATATGGAGTTTATTTGTGCGTGTGTACTTCTAGGCTTTCAAGGTTATGTTTTTTTTCAGTAATTTAGCTCTAATTTCGAAAATATGGGATGTCTCCCTGACCCAGTGACTCGAACACCCAGCCTTCTGATCTGGAGTCAGACGCGCTACCATTGCGCCACGAGGCCAGTAATTAAGTCTTAAATTATAAAACTTGCAACATCATCTTGATAAAATTTCCCGCCGCAATAATTGAAAACAACGCTGAGAAGCATGCGTAACATTTCTGAAAATAAATTTTTCCATCGCTTACGTATTTGCGATGGGTATACATTTAGCAATTTAAAGGTGAACTTTTCTTGATGTAAACAACTTTGCATGAAAATCTTCTTTATCATGGATTGCAGATCACAAGATTCCTTCATCCGTCTACATTTGAGATGGTTGCTAACGTAATCTGGTCCACTATTTACTATTTCACCTTGTTCAATTCAAGTGCAACATGTACTATGCCGCCTTTCAGGGGTAGCAGCCAACAACTAGCAACTATTATTTTCAAATTGTGAGTTTGTTGTAGGCATTGAATCCAGATACCATTTTTGATTGGCCTCTTAACGCGTCATGATATTTTTTAGCTTGGATTGGTAGTTGCATTCGTCACACACGAACTGATTGATTTGATTTTATAGAATTTAAGCAGTCATGCCAAGAACTGGGGCACTTTCCTGCCACTGGGCATTTTTAAATTAAGTAAGCTAAGACAGTGAAAGAGAAAGTTGAAGTTGTTACGCAGCAAGAGAAACAGATTTAGAAAAGAAAGGAGATGATATACCTGGGGGTCGCGGCCTGATATTCTGATAGCTATTTGTAATATAGCTGTTTTCAGGTTAGACCTGAACTTGTTTCTAACACCTATTTCTGATTTTGAGTCAGAGTTGGCTGAGTTTGTTGCTCCTTGAAACAGGCCATTCTGACTTGAAGTTTGCCCCTCCCCCCTTAAACTTTATTAATTCCACTTGTGGAATCAGTGCCGAGGATATGATTTCTTTTTTTACTTTATTCATACCTGGGGAACCTTAAAGCCCAATAATAAGATGCGTCATTTATTACAAATACATACACATACGTACGTATATATGTGTATGAATATACGTAATTATGTGACTTTCAACATTTGAAAATTCTTCAGTAGTATTAACGCCTCCATTCACACTTACTAATATATGAAGTAGACTCTTGGAAATACACTACGCATAAGCTCCAGTTAATCAATATTTCATTAATACAAGGGTTTAAAATGTAATTTCCGCAAGTACAAAATTGTCAGAGGCTGGAGTCTCTCAACCATCAAGATAGGTAAACAGGCATAAATGGACAATGTGAAAATAAATTATTATAATTGGATTTAGGAAATTAAATGCTTAAAGAACAGAAATGTTAATCTATTTCAGATAATGGCATAGATTGTTTTACGTTTGAAAAATTGAATTATTTAATCTTCCTTTATCATTCTCACAAGTAACGATGACTGTTTGCGAAATGGTATTAGTGTTCCTTCTATGAACAACCGAAGCAGGATTAAGAAGTCGAGTTGAAAATGTGCTGGAGTGGAGGGTATCCCGTAAAGCCCTGTTAATAATATCCGGAAAAGGGAATGGATATGATATCTGGAAAAGGGAATGGATATGTTCGTTCAATTTCCCCATAGAGGTAGTTGTAAGACATAGCTCCATTATTACAGTTTATATATAGCAGTTATTGGTGTTATATATTCGGTTTTAATCTTCTTCATAATTGCCCCCTTGTTCGTAGCTCTCGTATGTGGGTAGTTTATTGCGTATGTCTTGCTAAGGCTAACTTTATGGTCGTTTTGCCTTTTCCGTTAAGGTGTTTTTGCTCAGAAATGATAATGCACCTTCCATTTATCATAAATTTTGAGTATTACAATAGAATAGGAAATCCACAAGAGTAATGTTGTTCAGATATATTAAAGGTTTTACAAAAAGTTTGATATTGTTAACGGAAGTTGCAGGAGGTTCTTGTAATCTTTGTACAGATCCTTTGATCTGTTCGGAGAACAAGATTATTGGATATTATTATACAGTAATGAGTCCTGATAAGTATAACAATGAAATGGCGTTGTGGCTCGATATTAGCGCTTCCGTGGCATAGTAGTGACGCAATAGTCTTATGTTAATAAGTTTTTTGGCCTCCTGTCTCAATGGTAGCGCGTCTGACTGTAGATCAGAAGGTTGGGTATTCAAGAGCTCCTGAATCCAATAAAATCTCGTTTATTTTTATGAACTCCTTCGCATTAGTGTTCTTGAATATGAAGTCCTTTCCGCAATTCTGTCAAAGTGACCCCCATACTGGGAGTAGTGCTGTCAGTGCACCTCACGCGGTGCGCTGTAGACATTATTTAAGGTTCTTTGCGGAATTTCTTCAGCCCCTAGCTGCTACCCTTTCCATTTCTATTACTACACCTTCCTTCATAATAACTTCCTTCTATCTTACTTTCCACCCTTTCCTAACAATTGTTTGGACATTGTTTTCAGCACTGAATGACTTCTTAGGTAAAGCGCTTGGTCTATGGCATAAATTTTATCTTTTCTAATTCCAGTTCTGTGCGACTGACGGTTATTAAATTTACGGTAAAGTACCCAGTCGCATAATCCTAGAGATTTCTCGGTCACCATTTACCTAATTCCAGCATACTTTCCTTTTGACTAACGTATCTTTGAGACTAGCCTACTCATTCGTTGAATATTACCATATCACCTTAGAGCACTGATACATACCGTTGACTATGCTCCAGTCGTTGATCCATCTTTATTATAAGCAACCCGACTTTAATTACAAACACATAAATTTTACATACTCATTCTATTGGTATCTTAAGCCTCGTCGTGGCTTGTTACCGATCCCACTATGCTACTTGGGTAGGTAGCAAGTCTGTGGTAATTAATTTTTGGAATGAGATTACCAGCTCCATGTCCAGAAATCGAAATCCTTTGAGAGAGAGAGAGAGAGAGAGAGAGAGAGAGAGACAGACAGACAGAGAGACAGAGAGAAGATTGGGGGTCGGGTCCGTAAGTCCTTTTCAAGGAACCAAAGTCAAGACATTTTACTTCTTAACTGGTGATAGAGAGAGAGAGAGAGAGAGAGAGAGAGAGAGAGAGAGAGAGAGAGAGAGACCCTTAAGTTCTTTTCATGGAACTAAAGATTAAGATATATTATTTACTAACTAGCGAGAGAGGGAAAGATGTTAACCTAATTTTTATCACATAACATCCAGAAATTTAAATATACTCAAATATATTAACGATATAGTATATGTTTATCCTAAAACCAAATGTTAGAGAAGAGTCAGAAATTCTCCAGTCCGTCAATTGGGGACGCGGACTTTAAAAAAAAAAAAAAAAACTAGATTCCAAACTTTCCTTTACTTTATGACGTGATTTTACCTTCATAGTCTCATAATCTTGGACCTGTCAAACGATCGCGGATTTCCGCTCGCCAAATTACTTTCATCTATTAAGGTTCTCCCGAATGCTGTGTTTTTCCCGTTCCTCTTGCGTATCCCTTCTCGGTTTTACTGCCAGAGAATATTTTAGTTTTCTTTATCTTCACCTCTCAGAAAGACAGTTATAGTTCGAACATTCATTTTGTTTATACCATGCGAAATCTTCGAAAGAATTGATGGTCATTTCTTATATGTATTTGTGCATTTATGTTCACTTATAGTTAAGTTTATATGTTTGTAAATGGTTTTCATTAGCTTTGTTATACTTTTTTGTGACAGCAAGACAGGAAATGTTAGCTGATATTATCATTGTGACCTGATGCTCATTATATTAATGTAATTATTGTAGTTATATGTGTGCATGTGACCTGTTTTTCTGAATAATAACGTTGATATTGGAATTATATATATATATATATATATATATATATATATATAGTATATATATATATATATCTATATATATATATATATATATATATATGTTGTTGGAGAGTGCATGATGATTGGTGATTATTGTTGTTTATAATTCTTGTGTTTTTGAGTCGTTACCTTTATGTTCACACCTTCCAGAAGTAATGTCGGTTAAAATCACTTTCAACTTTCATTTTCTTTTCACAGGTAAGTCGGTAAACTTCAGCTTCTCTGTTTTGGAGGTAAGAAATAATTATATTTTTCTTTTTAAAAGTATTTTTGTGTGTAAATTGTGGCAAATTTTTCTGAACGTAAATATATTGTGATTGTTCGTTTGTGGGAATATATTTGGGACTATTTTTGGTGGGGTGCAGCTTTTGGCGGTAGCGCAAGTTCGTGCGTCGTTAGAATTTTCATTTCGTTTAGAAAATGATTTCGAAGAATGTTATTTATTAATATGATTTAACCTGACGGTTTTAATAATGTATTCTCCTAATTAAATATTGTAGGTTTTTAAAACTAGTCCTTTTCACTATATTATGGCGTCTTTATTAAACCAAACGTGGAGTAACTTGACAATTTAGAATTTTGCCGACTACCCTTTAGCAAGATATCTCCTAATTGCCATTAACTACAGTTGTTCGAGAACTCATTAAGTTCCCTGTTTAATTTGAAAGGCAAATGAGGTCTTGCGTTCTCTATTAATATTTATTTTTCCTGTTTCAAGTATTGAGGGGAAATTCGCAGGGGTTGAATTTTCCACAGGATTAAAGTTGAATGCCAATTCAGTCCATAATGCTTCATTTGATTGACGGGTGGACAGGGAGCACTGTTTGGCCACATTTCTTTGTTAAGACGTTATCCTTGTCCACGTTCCGTGTTTACCGAACGTGAGGAAGGCGATTACCTTCAGCCACTGGATCTCTGCGGCCTTTGCTATCTCCCATCGTCTTTCATTTCATTTTTTCGTTCTTGCTTTTAACTCTCAGATTCGGTCGTTTCCCCTGTTCTCTGCAGCTTAACTTATATTCAGATTAGATATATATAAATATATATATTATATATATATATATATATATATATTATATATAGTCTAATACATATATATATATAAATGTGTTGCAGTTCTTTCGTCGCCTTTTCCAGAGCCCAAATATATTTTGACTGTCCTTTACTATACCTGACGTATACGTTATCGCCGCTTGTCAGCGCAGCAGGCGTTATGAAGCATGACAGATACCACACGATATTGGCCCCGTGGCGCAATGGTAGCGCGTCTGACTCCAGATCAGAAGGCTGGGTGTTCGAGTCACTCCGGGGTCAGGAAGAGAAACAATTTTCTGTCAGGTTATGTAAGATTCGTTCGATGATGTCTTGACGTCTTCGATAATGGATGAATGAGCTTATTTGACAGTTGCTGCTCGACTGACGATATGAATGATGGTAGGAAGTCCATGTGATAAACAAAATTTTTTACCTTTGTACAGTCAAGGGAGCATTAAGCGTCACATATCATCCCATGTGAATTGCTGAAACTAGACAGATAGCACCTTCTGTAGTCATCTAAAATATCAGAAATTGTGTATATGCACTTACATACACGCACGCATATATAACTTGGTCACTTGCACAATTGTAATGACCTGGCATACAAAGAATGACAGGACCTCATTTGTACAAAAGTTACAAGCTTTCAAGGACCAATGTGCCTCCATCGTCCAGTAGTCGTTTATTTGCTATATATATATATATATAATATATATATACTATATATATATATATATATATATGTTATACTATATACACGTGTGTGAGTGTGTTTGTGTGTTGTGAGTGAACTTCCAGGACCAGATCCTTTCACAAAATGTTCAGCAAATTACACCCAAATATTACATATGAGATTTCTTAGCCTGCTACCCTTGGATTAATGCTTATGGTTAGCCTTATTGAGAGGACGTTGAATAAATTCATCTTTTAGGCATGAGAGAAATTCATTTATCCCTTCATGTTGGAAATTTCGAAGCTCAAAAAAGATCGTTGGTCCAAGTTCATTTATTTCTATTTTTTTCTGTCAATGAATCTGTAAGTTTGGTGTCTTTTATCATAGGCGATAGTTTGGGTTTACTGTATCACACAAACTGGGGTGTAATTCTTCACTCTTTCATTTCAATACTCAGAATTACAAGCGCTAGTTTTTTTTTCAGTACTTTATTTACTTTGACTCTTGTTTTGAAAGGTGTTCCTTTGATGCTGTCCAATGTAGTATGTTCCAGTTTACATCAAAGTAAAGAGTGGAAATTGTAGCTGACACTGTACGGATTACCAAGAATGTACCTAGTAGATGTTTTGTAATCTGTGAGTGCTAGTGATATGTATCATCAATACTTACCTGATAAATTTTACGTGTAAAATGTATTCGTCCGGCCCATGGTTGCCGTTCAGTGTTATCTCACCGTAAATACTATTTGTCACTAGACATAAGATTTGGGTGAAGTGCATTCTTATATTTTAAGATTTCGAGACCCCTGTTATTCTTGTTTATAAAATTTTGTAGAGTTCGTTAGGTGTTTTGATATTGCAGGGGTAAGTAGAGGACTGTAGTTCCAGCTTAACTTTGCGGTCCTTGTTGTGAAGGGACCATTATTTGTTTGTAGATGTCAAAATAGTGTCTATAGTTTTCAACGAATTCCTGTGGAACATTTAGTCAGTAGTTTTATCTGCAGTGACAATATCAGTAGTTTTATCTGCATTGATAAAGTATATTGTAGAATTTTATTGTTTATATGTTCCTTAATTGAGAATTGCTCTGGAGAAGATAAGATGTACTGGTCATAAATTTTTCGCTATGTAAATACAAAAGTTTTGTCAAGTGCACATACTTGCTCAATGGGTTACATCCAGAGTACTCTTAACTAGTTTTAACAGGATTCCCAATATCTAATCACAGTACTCATTCCAAGGTTATTTTGACATCAATGGCGCTGACCTTGAACAAGTAGAATTGAGCAGTGAAAATGATCATTCATTGACCCCGGAGTGACTCGAACACCCAGCCTTCTGATCTGGAGTCAGACGCGCTACCATTGCGCCACGGAGCCGATATCGACATTCGACAATTTTGTCAACATAAATCATGCTCTTCATGCTGTTATCATAGTTTTAAAAAGTACAGTTTCTGAATTTACACATTCTGGTATTTATAATGTCTGCGTTAATTATTTTAGTTTGAGTTGCAAGCGGGATGATGTAGGGACAGTCTTATTAATTGGTGATTAAGGATGGGGAAGAAGTCGCTGTTTTTGTTAAGAATAGTCTCTCTTCGTTCATTACTATTATTATTCATAATAATAAAGCTGTAAGAGTTAGTATCCACGTAAGATATTAAATTAACAAATAAATTTGGGGTAATTGTGCCCGAAAACTGCCTGGGCGTCGTTATGCCTTAAACCTATACAGAACTACAACCCTATTATCAGCATGTTTTGATTAACTTGACCATACAATACGGTTCATGAGAATTCTTTCATTGTACCTGCGGTATCACGAAAGAAAGGAAGTTTTTTTTTCTATTTCTGCAATAAATGCATGAATGGATAAATGTATGTGGTGAGGCAGTTGTACTTAGATGATGAAATAGGCACCGGACTAGGTATCATAATTACAGATGGGAGGAGCTGGACGGGAGAGCAGTAATTTATAGTGATTTTATTTTTATGACTAATACAGAAAAAATGCTGAAATGGGTAATTTTAATTTCTTTATTGAGTATATATAGGTATTGCCGGTAAAGTTTTTGCAAAGGATTCTTTGTAGGGTTACATTCTGGAACAAGTAACATTCAACTACTATATTAAGTAGATCCCTTTTCATTGCTGAAGATCTGATTACATTTTATTAGTTCTTTCAATAACGATCCCCCCCGTTTTTTTTATATTTCATACTTAGTTTTTGGTATTTTTCATAAACAAATAATTTATAATTTATTAATGATATTAGAAAAAGTCATTTAAATGTTTAATATTTATAAAATTCATGAATTAAGACCTTGGTGTTATGATGCTAAGATTTTTTTATTTTTTTATTTAATGTTGATATTACGTTTCATAGCCTTTTTAGTAGATAGAATTTACTTCAGGGATGTGTAAATGATTCTTAAGTCAGTTATTCAGTCAAATTTTAGGTTGCGTTTTGTGTAATTCTCGTAAGACAGCATTATCTGCGAATTAACTGAAGTTAGAAGAAGGCCAGTAATTTATGATATGATTTTCATTGAACAACTGATGTTCAGTAATAAAAGGGGAATTCTATATTCGACCGTTTTCTCTGGAAAGTTAAGTTGGGAGTTTCATATACTGAAATTTTATATTTGCAAGCTATCCTTAATTCTAATGTCATATTGGTTTATCAATAAGACATCAAATGAAATACAGAATATGAATTTCAAAACTTTGTAGCACTCTCGTTGTGTAAGGTGGCCTAATATTGTCACTTGCCAACCCCAGCGTTCTTAACCGCACCCCTCACCCCCACCTCTCCTCCCCAAATCCGTTGGCGATGGTCCACCTCACGAAATGTTTGTTCCTCCTCCCCCTCCATCTCTCCCTACCTCGACCCTATGCCCCTGTCCGGTAACCACCCCTTCCCCCCAATCCCGTGGCCAAGGTCGCAAGCCACGTGGGTTGGAGGTGGCCAAGGTTGGACTCGGGTAAATAAGTGAAGGTCGCGCAAACACCTGTTTGTCCCGTAGCAACATTTACTAGTACTTAAGATGATGTATTACTCTTGCGCGAAGCTTTTTGCACTTGTTTGTGGTTGCACTTTCTCTGCTTCTGCTTTGAAGTGCCAGGTGCTCTTGTGTTATGGTTTCTCATACTAAATGCTCAACTGTTGTTTATGTATGTTTGTTTTGTTTACTGAGTTTTGGTTTACCTTGAGATTTTCATTTTGGCTGTCTTTCAATTCTTTTGACTTTTTGTGAATATACATACTTTATATATATATATATATCTATATATATATATATATATATATATATATATATGGATATGGGAAGCGTTGCTATCAACCAACATACAATAAGGAGCTGAAGGAGACGTCATGTACCAGTAATTGTCCATTTATTAAACGAGCTGACGTTTCGAGGACACAGCCTCATTTTCAAAGCTGAAAAATGTAATATAATATATAAAAGACTTAAGAATTAAGAAATTTACAATTTATATTTACACTTTAAACAAAAAATTAAAAAATTAAAAAAAAAAAAAAAAAAAAACCTAAAATGCAACAGACAGAATGAAAGAAATAGACCGCTACCTTTCAGGACGGGAACCAAGGACCTAATGACATAAAAAAACAGAGACAGGGGTTCACACTCAAGACAGGTACAGTGTTGTGGAGGTAGTTTGATTGTTTAAAGGAGGAACAATAGCTTCTTAATATACGATTCGGCTATTGCTAATTGATAGTAGGTGGCTCTGGAGAGAATTTTAAAATGTTTATATTCAACTATCTTTTTTACATTTTTTTTTTTTTTTTTTTTTTTTTTTTTTTTTTTTTGGCATGATCGCGTATATTAGAAAATTCAGGATTAGTTAATTTATTACCTGTTCTGTAACTAACTCCCCGATGACAATCAATTCTAACTTTTAGTAGGCGACGAGAAGCCCCCACATATTTCCCCACCTTACAATTTTGGGCAAGTATAAATAAACGACATTGGAAGTCATCAAGGAGCTTAGTCTGTCTTTATGTTTAAAAAGCGAAGCAATGGTTAACGGGTTCTTTGGTATAATTCTACTGTTAACTGCCGAAGGTGTCGGTGAATGAGGTCATTTAACTGAACTAAAAGGACTTATCATGAATAAAAGGAATACTGAAGTAAAATGCCAACTTGGGTACAGTAGGAATATTAAAAACAGGAACAAACTTACGACTGTCCCCTCTCTTTTCTGCCGTTATTTTACAAACGATACGTAAGTGACACTTCTTACTTTTTAGAACTAAAGAGCAAGCTGATCAGTTTCTTGAATACGCCAATGTAGCCCATCCCAACATTAAGTTCACGATCGATTACGAAGAAAACAATAAACTTGCATTTTTGGATATACTTGTTTCCCGTACGAGCCGGGCTTCTGTACTTCTATTTTTAGAAAACAAACCATTTACTGGCTTAGGTACAAATTTTTTATAGCAGTTGTCATTTTAAGTTTCAAACTAAACTCCTTAAGTACTCTCTTCCACAGGGCCTAATACTTTATCCTCCACTTGGTCTGGTTTCCACCAAGAAATCTCATTTCTCCAAAATTATTTTTTAGAAAATTGCTACCCATCCAAGCTTTTTTTTTAAACAATTGTATAATTTTCTTAATCGTAAGTTTGTTCCTGTTTTTAATATTCCTACTGTACCCAAGTTGGCATTTTACTTCAGTATTCCTTTTATTCATGATAAGTCCTTTTATGTTCAGTTAAATGACCTCATTCACCGACAGAACCTTCCAAAGGCAGTTAACAGTAGAATTATACCAAAGAACCCGTTAACCATTGCTTCGCTTTTTAAACATAAAGACAGACTAAGCTCCTTGATGACTTCCAATGTCGTTTATTTATATACTTGCCCCAAATGTAAGGTGGGGAAATATGTGGGGGCTTCTCGTCGCCTACTAAAAGTTAGAATTGATTGTCATCGGGGAGTTAGTTACAGAACAGGCAATAAATTAACTAATCCTGAATTTTCTAATATACGCGATCATGCCAAAAAATGTAAAAAAGATATTGAATATAAACATTTTAAAATTCTCTCCAGAGCCACCTCACCTCATCAATTAGCAATAGCCGAATCGTTATATATTAAGAAGCTTGTTCCTCCTTTAAACAATCAAACTACCTCCACAACACTGTACCTGTCTTGAGTGTCCCCTGTCTCTGTTTTTTATGTCATTAGGTCCTTGGTTCCCGTCCTGAAAGGTAGCGGTCTATTTCTTTCATTCTGTCTGTTGCATTTTAGGTTTTTTTTTTTTTTTTTTTTTTTAATTTTTTAATTTTTTGTTTAAAGTGTAAATATTTTTTAAATTGTAAATTTCTTAATTCTTAAGTCTTTTATATATTATAATTACATTTTTCAGCTTTGAAAATGAGGCTGTGTCCTCGAAACGTCAGCTCGTTAATAAAATGGACAATTACTGGTACATGACGTCTCCTTCAGCTCCTTATTGTATGTTGGTTGATAGCAACGCTTCCCATATCCATTTGTACTGTGGTTATTGGTCTCCGTCTCCATTCTTTTGATCCTTTATGTGACGTTCTTAGATACTTCATCATGGCCCTTCTTCAGTGCTTATTTTCCCTGCTGTTCCTGCTCAGGATAGGAATTTCTCGCCCACAAACAATTTCCATGATCTAGTTCGCCAACGATACTCTTCTGAGGTGTTGACTTCCTGCCGGTCATTGGAGAAGACTACAAAACGCCTGAGGAAGGCAGAGCTCGACCTCGATTTTTTGCTCTACTGTAAGATGAACCCACATTGTACCCAACTTTGTTAAATTCAAATTGTATAAGTCCTCTTTGTATAACACACCTTTTTTATATTGATGCCACTAACAGACTTTTAAGTATGGAAATAAATTTTAAAGCCAAATTGATTAGCAAGTTGTCTCTTCAGTATTCTACTATAAATGCTAATGTTTTAAATAATCTTTCCATTTTAGATCGTATCATTTTTAAATATTTATTCAATAAGAGCATCTCTCATTTTGTCTCGACAGTTCAAGACGTACATCAGAGAAAATTGTTTAACTTAGGTATTACCATTCCTAAATTTCATAACAATAGCAATAACGTAATTTTTAACTTTTCCGACCATCAACTCACAAAGAGAGAAGAATTTTTATTATCTTTCGGACTTGAGTTCTGCCTTCCATGTTTTAAACCATCCTATTGTCAATTCTTTGGGGCGTTGGAATCTGCCTTCTCCAGGTTAACTTCTTTGCAATTGCCACTAAATACCGAAGAGTTTCGTTCACAATTACTACTTTGGCCCATAAAACCTTTAACAATCTAACACTTGTTGGACTCCTTTTTCAAAAAGCAAGACTTGGATATTCTCAGAAATCTTAGTAAACTAGATAATATCATTATTTCAAAACCAGACAAGGGTAGAGGTGTTGGGTTCTTAACCGCGATGATTATGTTAATAAAAGTGTTGAGTATTTTTGAATGACACGTCAAAATTTAAAAGGATTGGTGTACCGATTTTGCCACTATTTTTCGATTAGAAGATCGTATCAATAGGTTTTCTAAAAAAGTTTATTTGACAATAAGATAATTGACAACGACACTTACCAGAATTTTGATGAGTACTGGTGGGTTCTTATGGAACAATGTATGGTTTATTTTCCCAAAGTGCATAAGGACGGTGTCCCTATTAGACCAATTCTTGCTTCCTACGAAACCCCTAATTATAAGATGTGCTAAGTTTTTGGTGCCCTTATTGAGTGAATTTTCCATGAATAATTATTCAGTCAAAACTTCCGACAATTTAGGGACAACGTTCTTATGCAAGATTCTGATTTATTTATGGTAAGCTTGGATGTGGAGTCTCTTTTTACCAATGTCCCTGTGGAAGAGACAATACAAATAATCTTAGACAAAATTTTTACCCAACGAGAAATTTTATTTCACGGTTTTAATTATGATAATTTTAAGAAAATGTTGCAACTGGCAGTGCAGGACACTGCCTTTATTTTTAATAATTTAATACAGCTTACACTCAGGTTGAAGGTATGGCCATGGGCAGTCCTCTTGGCCCAGTTTTTTCTAACATCTTTATGTGCCATCTAGAGGAACAGTTGCTGGACAACTGTCCCCTCTCTTTTCTGCCGTTATTTTACAAACGATACGTAGATGACACCTTCTTACTTTTTTTTTAGAACTAAAGAGCAAGCTGATCAGTTTCTTGAATACGCCAATGTAGCCCATCCCAACATTAAGTTCACGATCGATTACGAAGAAAACAATAAACTTGCATTTTTGGATATACTTGTTTCCCGTAACGAGCCGGGCTTCTGTACTTCTATTTTTAGAAAACAAACCTTTACTGGCTTAGGTACAAATTTTTATAGCAGTTGTCATTTTAATTTCAAACTAAACTCCTTAAGTACTCTCTTCCACCAGGGCCTATACTTTATCCTCCACTTGGTCTGGTTTCCACCAAGAAATCTCATTTCTCCAAAATTATTTTTTAGAAAATTGCTACCCATCCAAGCTTTTTTTTAAACAATTGTATAATTTTCTTAATCGTAAGTTTGTTCCTGTTTTTAATATTCCTACTGTACCCAAGTTGGCATTTTAACTTCAGTATTTCCTTTTATTCATGATAAGTCCTTTTATGTTCAGGTTAAATGACCTCATTCACCGACACCTTCCGGCAGTTAACAGTAGAATTATACCAAAGAACCCGTTAACCATTGCTTCGCTTTTTAAACATAAAGACAGACTAAGCTCCTTGATGACTTCCAATGTCGTTTATTTATATACTTGCCCCAAATGTAAGGTGGGGAAATATGTGGGGCTTCTCGTCGCCTACTTAAAGTTAGAATTGATTGTCATCGGGGAGTTAGTTACAGAACAGGCAATAAATTAACTAATCCTGAATTTTCTAATAAACGCGATCATGCCAAAAAATGTAAAAAAGATATTGAATATAAACATTTTAAAATTCTCTCCAGAGCCACCTCACCTCATCAATTAGCAATAGCCGAATCGTTATATATTAAGAAGCTTGTTCCTCCTTTAAACAATCAAACTACCTCCACAACACTGTACCTGTCTTGAGTGTGCCCCTGTCTCTGTTTTTTATGTCATTAGGTCCTTGGTTCCCGTCCTGAAAGGTAGCGGTCTATTTCTTTCATTCTGTCTGTTGCATTTTAGGTTTTTTTTTTTTTTTTTTTTTTTAATTTTTTAATTTTTTTGTTTAAAGTGTAAATATTTTTTAAATTGTAAATTTCTTAATTCTTAAGTCTTTTATATATTATAATTACATTTTTCAGCTTTGAAAATGAGGCTGTGTCCTCGAAACGTCAGCTCGTTTAATAAATGGACCAATTACTGGTACATGACGTCTCCTTCAGCTCCTTATTGTAATATATTATATATATATATATATATATATATATTATATATATATATATATATATATGTATATATATATATATATATATATTATATATGTGTGTGTGTGTGTGTGTGGTGTGTGTGTGTGTGTGTGTGTGTGTGTGTGTGAGCGCGCGCTTAAAAATCATAGTAGATGCACGTTACTACATTAAATAAGCAAATATCACAGGCAAATGATAGGAGGGCAGAAATCCAAGCGCTTTCTTCTTTAATAAGACATTGTCAAGGAACGAATAACAATCTTTTAGTAAAGACGAAAGCTCTTGGATTTCTGCCCATCATTTTCCTGTGGTATTCGCTTATATATATATAAATATATATATATATATATAATATATTATATATTATATATATTATTATACATTATATATTATATATAATTCTAATATCTATATATCTATATATCTAATAATATATAATTCCACACATATATAATCCACAAATGTATTATAGTAGGCAGGAGAAGGGCGCAGGAACATATACACATCCATTAGATACATTTATTGTCAACGCGTTTCTTGACCCATGGTCCCATTATCAGGACATCTATATAAAAAGGAGCATCCAAGCACATAATTAAGAGAAACATACATAATACATAAGAAAACTTAAAATGGAAACTAAGTTAAACTTAAATACTGAATCACACTTAAATACATTTACACATTAAAATCAAGAAAGCCTAAAATGATCCTTACAAAAACCAAACTCAGTAAAAGAAAAAAAAGGAAAAAAACGAACTTAAAATGAAGAGCAAGGCTCACCTCTCAAAATGACAGAGCAACACACTAAAAGAATACACAAGAACAGAAAAGAGGGCGGACAAATATAAAACAAACAAGCCAGTTATGCTATGAACAGGGGAACAGCCGAAGATTGGCAATTTAACGTAAGTACAATCCTTTTTATAAATAGACTTTCCAAGAGAACCAGTTCTCCAGGTTCCTTTGGCTTGGCCAATTATTTTGAAGTTGTCGTATTTTATCGATATCTTGCAACATCTACCGTGCGATCTCGTATTGGAAAGTTCGGGAGTAGACAATCTGCAGCCCGTACGATAACCCGTACGACAATATATATATATTATATATATATATATATTATATATATATATATATATATATACATAATATATATATATATATATATATATATATATATATATATATATATATGAATCTGGATTTCGTAAATTAACAGGTATTTTAGGCTTGGTCAGTAATGGTAATGGCGACCATGTGATTTTATTTCCATTTCGTCATCATTAATCAGTATATCGAACGAGCGTTTAAATGAAGAAAGGGATAGTAATTGGATTTTATCTTTCCATTTCGTCATCAGTACTAAAGTATCGTACGAGCGTTGAAATAAAAAGGTGATCGTAAGTGGATTTTATCTTTCCATTCGT
>NC_061087.1:90604109-90609109 GCF_015104395.2 Macrobrachium nipponense | reverse complement strand
GTTAGTTTTTCAAAGTAATATATATTAAAAGTTTAAATAACATTTCAGTGGGGTTGCCGCTTATCTACGTTCACACAGACATTCTCTCTCTCTCTCTCTCTCTCTCTCTCTCTCTCTCTCTCTCTCTCTCTCTCACACACAGTAATTTCAAAATCATTAGATGGACAAATCGAGGAGTTATAGATTAAGCGTAACCAACTGACTTTGATAAGTATAACATTTCATACTAAGCCTCTACACATCCCACTAAACAGTGGAGAAACATGCTGAAATAAATAATTTCAAGCCAGCTTTATACGATGTATTGTAATAAGAGTATAAAAAAGACGAAATATTGTGTACAAAGAATAATACAGTAAAAAAATAAGAACTATGTAATGAGTAGAGTAGCGACTCGTGTCACAGATAAACGTGGTAAGGACAAGTGAACAAAAATACCAAATAGAGAGAAAGAGAAAACATTGAAGATTGCTGTTTACCCCGAAAAGCAAAACAAATTCCCAATGCAAGTGACTTGGGTTAAACACCTGTTGACTCTGATTTGAAACTCCCTTTGGGAATCGTTATTTGGGATGGCAACTTAGGAGGAAAATTAGATTACTCTTCAACTGGTTCACTTAGTTAACTCTCTCTCTCTCTCTCTCTCTCTCTCTCTCTCTCTGTTGGGTGTTACACTTTCCCGTGATCTAGTTTACTTAATTGAATTTTTTTCCTATATTTTTATGTAGTAGTTTCTGTAGATTTTATTCATTAAAGCAATAAATAATTTAGGGAATACGATTGTTTATTAATTAATCTTTTAATTAATTTATTTTTAATTTATTTATTTACAGCTGAAAATAAAGTAAATCAGCACACTAACATTTTCAACCAGTCCGCCTAGTTGTAAGAGGTACCATTAGCTTCTGCTGCTGTCAAGAGAGAGAAGGCTTTGTGCTAGATATCCTTGAATCAGGAGAAGGCATATGCTGAATTAAATTGATATAATTATATATATATTGCTACTGTCAAAATGCATATATCCCCTCTTTGACTGCATAAAATATTGTGTATAAGATTTTGGCAACATTTTTTCAGATTCCTAGATAGCTTAGAGATAAGATGTTTCTGCATTACATATTTAAAAAGAATATATAACGTAGTAGAGATTTGCTTTGTTAATTCGAAACTAGGATTGTTTCCCTATTATGTCAGTGCCTTGAGATTAGAGGAACTCCGAGATCTCCGTTTGCTTTCCTAATCTGTCAACACGTTTGATAAGAGAGCTCGAGTCTTCGTTGTGTTTTTAAAAACATGTCAATCTGAATTATCGCTGGATTTCTGTCTTGTTCGGGTACGAATGTGAATGTATACTCGTCTTGTACTCGTATGTCTTTGATCAAAGCCACGTGCAGATTTAATATTTTGTCTGTAAGGTTGAGTCACTTTTCGAAGCTTCTGGAAGAATTGTGTCCCAAAACATTTTGTGTCATCTCCAGTACAGCTTCCGTAAAGGAGAAGAATTTCATTGCATCTTAGAACCGCGTTCTGTTCACATCTCTCTCTCTCTCTCTCTCACACGGCACTTTTGATTTTAAAGTAACATAACGATTTCCTACCTACTGAATGGTCATTTGTAACTTGTGGATTTCAGATTTGATATTTCTTAGAGTTTATTTAGTGTTATTTAGTGCTTTTTTTTGAATCTGAACAAACATTTTACAAGTGTGTGTAACGGCACCTATTTCTGTGAATTGGTGAATTTTTTGAAGAAAGAAGTTGGTATACCAAGGTAAAGTGTGTTATATTTTTATTAGTTGCAATTAATAACTAATAACTGATGGTTATAAAGGTTTGGTAATAACTAATAACTAATAGTAACAGTGGTTTGGTAAAAACTAATATCTAATGGTTACGATGGTTTGAGTGAAAAGATTTACATTTTTATACATTGCAAGTTTTTGTGTTTTGTGTTTGTTTCATTTGAAGTGAATTTATCCATTTTCTTATTGAAGTGATTTTTATGTTTTGTGTATTTATCCATTTTCTTATTGAAGTGTGTGTTTTATTTATATATCTGTGATTAATACTTTTTGCAATTTTGGTATTTTCCACATTTTTCTGTGTTTTCATTTGCATTCACAATTTAATTAACTTAGTTATTTTCATTACTTAATCATTGCACATGATATTAAATTTAACACTTGTGAATTAATTAGCATTTAATTAGAATTCTTTTCAAGTTTTATTGTTGTTTAGCACTTGTGAATTAATTTCAAATTTTCAATTATTGCCTAACACTTTTGAATTTTGATTGAATTAATTTTCTTGAATTTTGTGATAAATTAATTTTGATTTAATTTTACTTAATTGATTCAAGAATTGATTAAACTTTACTTTGCTTTCAAGTAACAGTAATTTTCCTTGATATTATGAATTTCACTTATAAATTTTGAGTTTAATAATAAATTTTTGTATTTAAAATTTTTATAAGTGTTTTCATTTCTAACCAGTATATTTGCATATGATTAAATTGATGTTAGGTAGAAACATAGAGTGGTAATTGATCTGTTTTCCTTCAATTAACTTAAAGTGACTTAGAACCAGGGAAGTACTTAGACTTCTGAAATCAGGGAAATACTTAGACTTTTAAAGTTGTTGATGGAGTGATGCCCTTTAATTAATTTAATTACTTACAAGATTACCTCACACCTGTTTTGATGAACTTAGTCTGATTTTCTGCAATACTGGTAAGTTGTTAAGGGATCATTGTTGCCTCTAGAGTATTCAGTCGTTTAGTACCTGTGATGAGGGTTCAGGTGTCTGGCTTTTGTGAGGTAACAATTAATGAAGGGTAAGTGTAGTAACCAGATACTTGGCACTTCGTCACAATATATATATATATATATATATATATATATATATATATATATATATATATATATATATATATATTGCACTAGTGCCAACAACGTTATTACTTACTATCATATAAATATGTAAGTGAATGATGGTATTTTTCTTTTCCGGAACGGAAATCTGGTTATTTGAGCGTTTTTTTGTTTTCACATGATAAAATTAGGGCTATTTTTGAATAACTTACTCCTTTTATTTAAGAAACTCATATAAGCGCATTTCTCTAGCATCTTTTCTTATAATTTTTGACAACGTTATTACTTTCTATCGTATAAATCTGTAGTGAGTGATAGTATTTATCTTTTTATTTCGGAACCGAAATATGGTTTTTTGAGCGTTTTTTTTTTATGATAAAATTATGGCTATTTTTTAATAACTTTTATTTAAAACATATTACAGCGTTTCAGAGGATGTAATCTCTTTCCTGTGTTCCCTTGCTAATATTAACTGATTCTCGAGTCACATTTGCACTTTAAAGATCGCTGTAGGCTCATAGTAACTAAAAAGTTCGATAACAAATGTACTTGAAGATTTATTAAACAAGTAAAAGCTGTGAATGGCTATATTTCAACCACCAGCTGAATATCAAGTTTGGTAGCCAGCCAGTTGAAGAAATTTTTGTCAGAACCTTTCTATCTTTTAATCTCATAAAAGAATATATAATTTATTTATTAAATAAATTATATATAAAGCAAACCTGTCGAACCACCCTATGAGAGTCATGTACTTTGTCTCTTTCGTATGATTAGATTATTAAACTTCCTTTTAATAAAATTGATATAGGTTGCTGGTCCTTTAAAAGGAAAATTTTCCCCTAAAGAAAACCAGACTAATGCATTTCATGAAAAAACATATCTGGAAATAGAACTTTTAATATTTTTTTTTTTACAGTTTAAGCAGAAAATATTGTGTGTGTGTGTGTGAGCGTGTTTAATGGAAGATGGTTTCTACAACATTATTTCAGCCTATACCATTTCTTTTACTTTTACAAATATTGGAACGATATACGAAACTTGTAATGCAAAAGAAGACTTTCAATCTTAAAACTCCATTTATATATTTACCTTTTTTACACTTGAAAAAAAAAAGTGTGTGAAGAAAAAAGGATTTTAAAAATTGTCCAGAGCTGTGTGTATGGACTACAAAAATCTATATCGGTATATTGGAGTTCTTCCTCAATTTTTGCTCTCGATTTGAACGAAAAGAAATTTGCCGATATTGATGTCTGATACTGCATGATCGCTTTTGCATTTAAAGAAAGAGGAAGAAATCTGATTGCTCAAAAGCGGGATTTGGGAAAACCGTTTTTTTTTTTTTCTTTTTTTATGTGTTTTTGGTCCCCTTGTGTCACGGTTGACTTGGAAATTGTGAAAAAATAGATCGACGAAAAATTGGGGATCATTTCTAGGCAGGGCCAAGTCGTTTTGATTGTGGGAAAAAATACCAAGGGAATTTTTTTTTCAGAATTATTTTTTTCAATCTCAAGTATACCATAGTTTTTGTTAGGTTCTGGATGACTAAAGTCATCTGGAAGACATATTTCGTCTTACTATATTTTCCAATCGAATTAAATAATTCTGCATTTCAATAGTTTATTCTAGATGTTCCAGTCATCCTTGTGCTCATTGCTGCCTACATCAGGCCCTAATGCCTGTTGCAAGATTCATTAGGGTCTACGTATACGTAATTTGTTTGTGGTCGTCCATCCAGCCACTGTCCACAAGCAGTAATATATAACTTCACTGATATAAAAAGGAATATTTGATAATAGTCGGTTTTCTCTAGATCACATTTGCCTATTTGAACAGCTTCTCCAAATCGATAAATGGCTTTTGAATGCCCATATTAGTATGTTTTATTGAAAGGCTGTTCAGTTATGGCCATAATTAGTCTTTCTTCCTTTTCGAACCTAATACACCTACTTTGCATGACTGCAGGTCGGCCTTTTCATTACCCGCTTGTCATTGCCCTTATATGTGTATCAGAATGGTACTAATACTCTGTGACTCACGTGCTCGCCAACCAATTCGGTAGTCCTGAGTTCGATTCCCTGCTCTGGCAACGTGGAATCAGAGGAATTTATTTCTGGTGATTAGAAAATAATT
>NC_061087.1:90541609-90599109 GCF_015104395.2 Macrobrachium nipponense | reverse complement strand
ATCACTTTTCTTACTATGTGTGCCGTTTCTAGGATCACACTCTTCTGCATGAGTCCTGGAGCTACTTCAGCCTCTAGTTTTTCTAGATTCCTTTTCAGGGATCTTGGGATCGTGCCTAGTGCTCCTATGATTATGGGTACGATTTCCACTGGCCTATCGCATATCCTTCTTATTTCTATTTTCAGATCTTGATACTTATCCATTTTTTCCCTTTCTTTCTCTTCAACTCTGGTGTCCCATGGTATTGCGACGTCAATGAGTGATACTTTCTTCTTGACTTTGTCAATCAATGTCACGTCTGGTCTGTTTGCACGTATCACCCTATCCGTTCTGATACCATAGTCCCAGAGGATCTTTGCGTGATCGTTTTCTATCACTCCCTCAGGTTGGTAATCGTACCACTTATTACTGCAAGGTAGCTGATGTTTCTTGCACAGGCTCCAGTGGAGGGCTTTTGCCACTGAATCATGCCTCTTTTTGTACTGGTTCTGTGCAAGTGCCGGGCATGCGCTTGCTATGTGGTTTATGGTTTCATTTTTCGTATTGCACTTCCTACATACGGGAGAGATGTTATTTCCGTCTATCGTTCTTTGAACATATCTGGTTCTTAGGGCCTGATCTTGTACCGCTGTTATCATTCCTTCAGTTTCCTTCTTTAGCTCTCTCCTCTGTAGCCATTGCCATGTGTCATCACTGGCTAGTTCTTTAGTCTGTCTCATGTATTGTCCGTGCATTGGTTTGTTGTGCCAGTCCTCTGTTCTGTCTGTCATTCTCCTGTCTCTGTATATTTCTGGGTCTTCGTCTACTTTTATTAGTCCTTCTTCCCATGCACTCTTTAGCCACTCGTCTTCACTGGTTTTCAGATATTGCCCCAGTGCTCTGTTTTCGATGTTGACGCAGTCCTCTATACTTAGTAGTCCTCTCCCTCCTTCCTTTCGTGTTATGCATAGTCTGTCCGTATTTGCTCTTGGGTGTAGTGCTGAGTGTATTGTCATATTATTATTATTATTATTATTATTGGAAAAATAAATCCAGTTGTGTAACTGTACAAATATATTTAAAATGAACTCTACAGTGAAATTTATTTTGATTATATTTGTACAATTACATAACCGTGAGTTTCTTTTTCATTTTAAGATTCATTCTACTAACTACTACTACTACTACTACTACTACTGCTGCTGTGCTGCTGCTGCTGCTGCTATTATTATTATTATTATTATTATTATTATTATTATTATTATTATTATTGCCGTTTTGAAATTTTCTACATTCTATATCATAAGCGGGACAGGTCCTGTTCAACGAGGTGTCTAAGATCTTTGATGTCGTAACGCCAGTTAAATCCAATCAGTCACTCTAAAATGAATCCATTTCTCCCTTGTTCACATTTAATACATCCGCGTTCAATCCCCGAACTGGATCGAGACCTAAGGAGTAAATTGTGTGGACCATTAATGCTTCGTTACCATACCTTCCACTTTGAAAGCGGTGACATACTGGAATTGAATCTGTAGGCATGGTAATCACCCACGTGCAGTGATTTATCCGTTCTCTCTCTCTCTCTCTCTCTCTCTCTCTCTCCTCCTACTTTGTTAACTAGGCTTAATTCTAGATTTTATTCGCTTTTCGATTTTGACTTTTTAATCATCATCTAATCATTAAAAAAATGTCTTTGGTATAATTTAAGAAAATTAAGTTTCATAAGTCCTCTCTCTCTCTCTCTCTCTCTCTCTCTCTCTCTCTCTCTCTCTCTCTCTCTCTCTCTCTCTCTCTCTCTCCTACTTTGTTAACTAGGCTTAATTATTGATTTTATTCGCTTTTCGATTTTGAATTGTTAATCATCTAATCATTTAAAGAAAGGTCTTCTATATAATTTTAATAAAAATTATGTTTCATAAGTCCTGAAGATCTCTCTCTCTCTCTCTCTCCTACTATGTTAGTGATGCGTAATTCTTGATTTTATTCGCTTTTCGATTTTGACCTTTTAATCATCATCTAATCATTTAAAAAAATGTCTTCGGTATAATTTAAAAAAGATTAAGTTTTATAAGTCCTGAAGATCTCTCTCTCTCTCTCTCTCTTCTCTCTCTCTCTCTCTCTCTCTCTCTCTCTCCTACTTTGTTAGTCATGCTCAATTCTTGATTTCATTCGCTTTACGATTTTTTCTTTTTAATCAGCGTCTAATTATCTATAAAGAATTGTTTTCTATATACTTTAAAAACAAATTTGAACTTCATAAATCTTCAAGATGAGCTGTTAAGCCTTACAGGGAATATAAAACTCGAAGAAAAATGAAGACTACAAATTAATTAATCTTTATTTCAGTGGTAACACCAACCTCTTGCTAATAACCTAACAAAAGTTCACCCGGAAAATGAATCAGCAGAGAAAGGCTGGTATTTAAGTCCAATTTACTTCTCTTCTCCCAGACATTTGTTTTCCCCGAACGCTCCGGCGCCTTTTATTTGTATTTCTCCTCAGGGGAATGCCATAAGAAAAGAATTATTCCTACCTAAGGGTCATTGCTTAACATTTTCCTTCCGCCGCTCTCTCTCTCTCTCTCAAATAAGCTATCTATTATATGAGATTATTCACATGTGGCAATTTTTCTTTTTTTCATCGTGAAGTTGGTTCCCATTGAAGGACTTTCTTCAGAGGAAAGTGAGACTATCGCTATTTGCCATATTCATAATTTAATGCATGACTGAAAGATGGAACCCTACGTGGAAGATTTAACCAATATTATGCAATTTATTCATCTACAAATATACACGCACACGTATACATTATATATATATATATATATATATATATATATATATATATATATATATATATATATATATATATATATTAAAGATTTATCAGATGTATGACTTTTGTATATTAAAGAAAAAACTAGTATATAAAAGCCCGCCTGTTGGAAACCAAAGGTAATCGTGTAGTTGTCTCAGACATTGAACCATTTACATTTTAAAGTATCTTTTGCGAAAGGTAATTCAGAAATCATACTCGTTTTTTTTCCTTTTTTTTTTTTTTTGTTGTTCAGTAGAACGGTCGCCAGTGACCTTCAACTGGGCTTACCTTGGAAACAAAATGAAATGTAAATCTGCAAAGATCAATTGATCGTGTGCGTTAAACGGGTCTTATGTTATATTTACCAGTGGAGACAAATGATAGGATTATTTTCCCTTCATTCTTGACTTCGTTCTTGAATACCGGCTTTATTTTGGACACTGTTACTTAGCTTCACATGAAGATACGAAGCTAAATAAACGATATCTTAACGATGTGACGTGGACCTTTCCCCGTCTAATGTCAAACGGTCTCGGATAAGTCAAAGGTAACCAAGATTTCTGGGAATCTAATTCGGTTTTCAATTGATTCAGTAAAAAGGGAATGTTTCTGACGCTTTAACTATACCCACTTTCTGAAGCGTTCGGCTTTCTTTCTTTTTTTTTTTTTTTTTGCACTAAAATTCCCAGAATAAGAAAAAAAACAAGAAATGCCCCGTTAAAAAAATTAATTCAATGCACTCTAATCAAAAGCAAATTTGAATGTTCTAGTCATTCTATGGGTGTGTTTGTATCTGTGATGGGTGTAGACAATAATCGCATGAAATTCGTGTAAAGGTGTTAAAGTCAAATGAATGGCAGGGATTATAAAAAGGAGTCAAGGAAAAGCAATCTGATCGACTGCCCAGAAAAGATTTATAAGTTTTTTTTTTTTTTATAAATTTTACTGACCTGTAATAATCCTATGTAGTTTTATTAATATATCCCTGGAATATCTGCCGTCTTGCTTCTGTTTTCACTGTTATCATTTTTGGTACATTGCTTCACAAGTATGAAGCCTTTAGATAAAAACTATGAGATTTTACTTAAAAGTTTCTGGTGGTGACGTAGTAACCACTTCACTCCCCAGTTTTTTCGGTGTTCCTCAAGGTTGTGTTTTCCCACTCACACTATCCTTTCTCTTTCCCGGTATTCCTCTTCCTTTTATCTCTTTCTCTGTTCGTGCTTTTTTTACATTTAGCTTAACGTACTTGACATTCATTTTCACTTAACTTTAAGCTGGTGGCGTCTGTGTATCCATCAGTTCCGCAATGGGTAGGTTCTGTGATGTGCACGATCACAAATACAAGAATGTTCCCATAGTAATGTCCTTTCAGTTTTCTTTTCATTTATTTCAGCATAAAAGCGATCAAACATCTGACATCAATATCGATAAGCAATTTTTATTTATAAGTGAAATTCAAAATAACCACGTATTCCAATATAGAATTTTTTGCTGTGCACAAAGGAACACCTTCAATTTTTTCAAGATATATCATAGAATATATTTTATCCATCCGCTTGAAATATATACAAGCAGATATTGCATTCTAAAAATGAAAAATTCTTCATGTTCTAGATAATTCAAAATTTCCAGATTCTGCATATGCAAATTCATTGTTTCAAGTTTGCAAAGAACAGAAAATAAGTTTTAGATGCTGAAGCAAGGAAAATGTTCGCTCTAACAACATTAATAAAGCTCCTTTTTTTCTATTCCGTGACCTGTAAAGTTTTCCTTCCAATCAGAGGATTGAAATTATGAAAAAGTTCCTCTTCAATCAGCGATTCATGTCAGGAAAGTTTCAGATTTTTTGCGCGAAAGATTTTATAGTTGTTTATCGAAATTTTGCTTTTAAAAAGACAAGACTTTTCATTTTCATCAAAATTTTCTTGTATTCCTTTATGGCAAAATGGAAAGATGAAATAAAATAAATGCAATGAAACTGGAGTTCCGACCCACAGCAAGAAAGGTACATAAGATTTAAAGATATGAGTCAGAGAGAGAAAGAGAGAGAGAGAGAGAGAGAGAGAGAGAGAGAGAGAGAGAGAGAATGCTGCACGGCTGCACTTTCATATCACTGGAAAGTAAATAATAAATTGGAAACATGAAGAGAAAGACTGAAAAGATTGATGAAGTTAAAACAACGATAGCTATGACATAAAGGTCGATATAGGTCGACGCAGTATTTGCAAGAACTGTGTATTCATGGGTGATGGATGTTCTTGTTTCATACAAGTTCTGTTTGAATGTCAACAGGCGCCGTGGAATTCTTAGGCATCAGACTATGCAGCGGATGGTACAAAAAGTACTGGGTATAAACAATAGACAGAGAATTTTTGTTTCAGTGCCGAGATCGTCGTCAAACTGCTGTTTTGAAAAATAATTTCCTGTATACTTTTCAGTTCTGGTGTTATTCAAAACTGAGGGAAACAAACATGAATATTAACAACTTAGGAAAAACTCCCCGAGGGTTTTTATATGCCAGCGGCGACTGTGACGACAGTACGTCTTGAAATAGCGATATCTTTATTTCATTTACAACAAAATTTACTAAATCTAGTCATTTTAACCATGAACATAGCGTTGGAGGGAAGAAGAGGAAGAAGAAGGTGAACGTTAAAGCTCAGATGGAAGGATAAAATAGAAAGGAATGCTGGAGAAAGGTTTAGTAAGAAGTCAGGATGCACTGGACAGTGGAACGCGAAGAGCTGATAGGAAACAGCGACCCCTCATAGAAAAGCAAATAGCAGCCCAGCATAGATAAGGGAATAGCGAACCCTCATAGAAAAGGAAATAGAGACCCCTCATAGAAAAGGAAATAGCGACCCCTCATAGAAAAGGAAATAACAGCCCAGCATAGAAAAGGAAACAGCGACCCCTCATAGAAATAGCGACCCCTCATAGAAAAGGAAATAGCGACCCCTCATAGAAAAGGAAATAACAGCCCAGCATAGAAAAGGAAACAGCGACCCCTCATAGAAAAGGAAATAGCGACCCCTTATAGAAAAGGAAATAGCAGCCCAGCATAGAAAAGGAAATAACGACCCCTTATAGAAAAGGAAATAGCAGCCCAGCATAGAAAAGGAAATAGTGACCCCTTATAGAAAAGGAAATAGCAGCCCAGCATAGAAAAGGAAATAGCGACCCCTTATAGAAAAGGAAACAGCGACCCCTCATAGAAAAGGAAACAGCGACCCCTCATAGAAAAGGAAATAGCAGCCCAGCATAGAAAAGGAAATAGCGACCCCTCATAGAAAACCCCCCCCCCCCCCCCGGAAACATCGACCCTCATAGAAAATTAAACATCGACCCCTCCTAGAAAAGGAAATAGCATAGCATAGACTAAGGCTACCCCATCACCCCTATAAAAGGAAACAGCGACCCCCTCATAGAAAAGATGAAACAGCGACCCCTCATCCAAAAGGACAAGCGACCCCGCTATAGAAAAGGAAATAGCGACCCCTCATAGCAAAAGGAAACAGCGACCCCCCTCATAGAAAACAGCGACCCCTCCATAATAAAACAAATGCCCCTAGCACCCGGCGTAGAAACGGAAACAGAAAGTGACCGCCACCTTAAAAGGAAAACTTGAAACACAATGAAAGAAAAATACGCCCCCTTATTGAAAAGGAAACAGCGACCCCTCATAGAAAAGGAAATAGCGACCCCTCATAGAAAAGGAATTAGCAGCCCAGCATAGAAAAGGAAACAGCGACCCAGTACAGAAAAGGAAACTGACCCCACATAGAAAAGGAAGCAGCAACCTCATATAAAAAAGGAATTGTACCCCACATGAAAATGGTAACTGAAGCCCACATTGAAATGGAAACAGCAACCATACATAGAAAAGGAAACAGCAACCTCACATATAAAGAAGCAGCTACCTCAGAGAAAAGAAAACAGCAACCCCACATATAAAGAAACAGCTACCTCACAGAGAAAAGTAACCACCAACCCAACAAATAAAGAAACAACTACCCATCATTGAAAAGGAAACGGCAACCCGACATATAAAGAAACAGCTACCTCACAGAGAAAAGGAAACAGCAACCTCACAAATAAAGAAACAAAAAGAAACCCCACTTATAAAGAAACAGCTACCTCACATAGAAATGGAAACAGCAACCCCACATAGAAAAAGAGAAATGGGTAAAGCTGAAGACAGAGAAGTCATTTTATCTATGAAAGTCAGATCCTTCATTGAATGACCTTTTCATATTGACGCGAACCCCTTTCAGATCAAAGGGCAAATGCAAACGGGTGCAGAAACAGAGCATCTGTAATATATTCGCATTCTAGTCCAATTTGCGCATCTTTCCCGCTGCTATTCGTTTCCCTGAATGCTCCCAGGCCTTATTTATGTGCGTTGATCCCGCCGGGAATAGCAAAGAGAATTTGTTTATTTGAAGGTCACTGGTTTACCTTATTTCGTTTTTGGCCTGAGGGAAAACAAGATATTGCCCTCTCTCTCTCTCTCTCTCTCTCTCTCTCTCTCTCTCTCACTCTCTCTCTCTATCTCTCTTCTTAACAAAGATAAATCATACGAGCTACAAATGTCCTTTAATATCTAATTCGCTCTACCTCGGAATTGATATATTTTCATATATGTACCGATTAAGTTCCTGTCCGTTGGACGGTGGTTCGATCCCATAAGGGGACGAATTATTATCAACAAAAAATTCCCCTTCGGTACATATATGAAAATATATCAATTTCGAGGTAGAGCGAATTAGATATTAAAGGACATTTGTAGCTCAAATGATTTATATGAATCACGGTAATGTGATAATTATTCATAATATGGCTACGTGCGTCAAACGTTCGAATTGGCTAACATGGTAGAGGGGGTTTCATATCGATTCTAATTACAAAAAAACCGAGTTCGACGGTGATTTGTAAGGTCAGAATCTATATAAACTTATAACCTCACTTGTTAGCAGAATCGCTAACATCACTGTTGGTCCTGATTTCGTTCCTGTCCGTTGGACGGTGGTTCGATCCCATGAGGGGACGAAATTATTATCAACTAAAAATTCCCCTTCGGTACATATATGAGAATATATCAATTCCGAGGTAGAGCGAATTAGATATTAAAGGACATTTGTAGCTCGAATGATTTATATGAATCACAGTGATGTGATAATTATTTATAATATGGCTACGTGCGTCAAACGTTCGAATTGGCTAACATGGTAGAGGGGGTTTCATATCGATTCTTATTATGAAAAAACCAAGTTCGACGGTGATTTGTGAGGTCAGAATCGATATAAACTTATAACCTCACTTGTTAGCCGAATAGCAACGTCACTGTCGGTCCTGATTTCATTCCTGTCCGTTGGACGGTGATTCGATCCCATGAAGGGACGAAATTATTATCAACTAAAAATTCCCCTTCGGTACATATATGAAAATATATCAGTTCCGAGGTAGAGCGAATTAGATATTAAAGGACATTTGCAGCTCGAATGACTTATATGAATCATAGTGATGTGATAATTATTTATAATATGGCTACGTGCGTCAAACGTTCGAATTGGCTAACACGGTAGAGGGGGTTTCATATTGATTCTAATTACAAAAAAACCGAGTTCGATGGTGATTTGTAAGGTCAGAATCGATATAAACTTATAGCCTCACTTGTTAGCCGAATCGCTAACGTCACTGTTGGTCCTGATTTCGTTCCTGTTCGTTGGACGGGGGTTCAATCCCATGAGGGGACGAAATTATTATCAACTAAAAATTCCCCTTCGGTACATATATGAAAATATATCAATTACGAGGTAGAGCAAATTAGATATTAAAGGACATTTGTAGCTCGAATGATTTATATGAATCACGGTGATGTGATAATTATTCATATATATATATCTATATATCTTATATTATATATATATATATATATATATATATATATATATATATATGTATATATATATATATTTATATATATAATATTATATGTACAGATGAACTTTTAAATTTCGGGTCACCAGAAGACCATTCCGTTTAAAGTGCACTTTCGACCGTTCTGGTGACTGAACGTCCATATTTTTCTGCTTACCTTTTTATTATCTTTCTGATTATTCCTCTCTATTATTGACTTCCCTCTTTTTAACTTGTTTATGTCCTACGTTTTTGGTAGCTCTAGTCTATGTGCTTTTTGTTGTGACACCATTGTGATCAATATCGATACCGTGGTATTTGTTTTTTTATTATTATTTTATTATATATATATATATATATATATATATATATATATATATATATCTATATATATATATTGAATCCAGTCATATTGGTATGCACCCATAGATACTTTTTCTTTATCTGAAGGGTCATAGGTATGGGCTGGCAACGTCATCCTAAACATCATAACATATAAACACATCAGTGTTTGGGAATTTGGTGTGAGCAGCTGTATAAGCGTAGATAGACAATGTAAACCTTTATTTCTTGCTTTGAAACTGGCTGTGAATATATTATTGTGGGACAACCTTCATAATAGATTTAAGCGTTCTTTTCATAAATTTCAAAAGTTGATATTTATGTATGTACGTCGTCAGTTTTTATCGTTTTTTCGGTTTTTTTTTGTATCTAAATTTTACCATGATCCTTTCTGCGTGTACCAAGTGAATATATGCACTGTCTGAATAATAATAATAATAATAATAATAATAATAATAATAATAATAATTAATAATAATAATATAATTATTATTATTATTATTATTATTATTATTATTATTATTATTTTATTTTATTTTTTTTTTTGCTCTATCACAGTCCTCCAATTCGACTGGTGGTATTTATAGTGTGGGGTTCCGGGTTGCAATCCTGCCTCCTTACGAGTCCATCACTTTTCTTACTATGTGTGCCGTTTCTAGGATTCACACTCTTTCTGCATGAGTCCCTGGAGCTACTTCAGCCTCTAGTTTTTCTAGATTCCTTTTCAGGGATCTTGGGATCGTGCCTAGTGCTCCTATGATTATGGGTACGATTTCCACTGGCATATCCCATATCCTTCTTATTTCTATTTTCAGATCTTGATACTTATCCATTTTTTCCCTCTCTTTCTCTTCAACTCTGGTGTCCCATGGTATTGCGACATCAATGAGTGATACTTTCTTCTTGACTTTGTCAATCAACGTCACGTCTGGTCCCTGTTTGCACGTATCACCCTATCCGTTCTGATACCATAGTCCCAGAGGAATCTTTGCCTGATCGTTTTCTATCACTCCTTCAGGTTGGTGCTCGTACCACTTATTACTGCAAGGTAGCTGATGTTTCTTGCACAGGCTCCAGTGGAGGGCTTTTGCCACTGAATCATGCCTCTTTTTGTACTGGTTCTGTGCAAGTGCCGGGCATTCACTTGCTATGTGGTTTATGGTTTCATTTTTCGTATTGCACTTCCTACATATGGGAGAGATGTTATTTCCGTCTATCATACTTTGAACATATCTGGTTCTTAGGGCCTGATCTTGAGCCGCTGTTATCATTCCTTCAGTTTCCTTCTTTAGCTCTCCCCTCTGTAGCCATTGCCAATTGTCATCGCTGGCTAGTTCTTTAGTCTGTCTCATGTATTGTCCGTGCATTGGTTTGTTGTGCCAGTCCTCTGTTCTTTCTGTCTTTCTCCTGTCTCTGTATATTTCTGGGTCTTCGTCTACTTTTATTAGTCCTTCTTCCCATGCACTCTTTAGCCACTCGTCTTCACTGGTTTTCAGATATTGCCCCAGTGCTCTGTTTTCGATGTTGACGCAGTCTTCTATACTTTGTAGTCCTCTCCCTCCTTCCTTTCGTGTTATGTACAGTCTGTCCGTATTTGCTCTTGGGTGTAGTGCTTTGTGTATTGTCATTTGTTTCCTGGTTTTCTGATCTATGCTGCGGAGTTCTGCCTTCGTCCATTCCACTATTCCTGCGCTGTATCTGATTACTGGCACTGCCCATGTGTTTATGGCTTTTATCATATTTCCGGCGTTGAGTTTTGACTTGAGTATCGCCTTGAGTCTCTGCATATATTCTTTCCTGATCGTGTCCTTCATCTCTTATTATTATTATTATTATTATTATTATTATTATTATTATTATTATTATTATTATTATTTATCATCTTTATTAACTTTCGTCTCAAACCGGCCCCTGACGAAAAATTCTCCCAGAAGACGAATCTGTTCTAAGAGATACATATTTTAGTCCAATTCACCGCTCTTCTCCTGGACATTTATTTTTCCCAAACGCCCCAGAACCGTTTATTTACATTTCTCCTCGGGAGAAGACATAAGGAAAAAATTAGAAAAGAATGATTCCTACTGGAAGCTCGCTGGTTAACTTTACCTTTCCGCTGAGAGGAAAAATGTGTAGACTTTCTCTCTCTACTTACGTAGGAATACTGTCTTTTATTGTTCAACTCAACGATGAGTTAAAGTTTTTTTTTTACTAATGTTTTTTTTAATTAATTCGTTATTTTCTAGTGGCTACATTCTCGGAATCGGATTAAATAGTTTTTCGGGAGATAGAGAATTAAAAATTTAGTTTTTTTAACTCTTAAAAATTTTTTTTTTGTTTTTTTTTTTTTACATATCAGATAATGGTTGTCGGTGGTAACGCTTCACGTAAGATAGATTTCTACTGTATATATATATGTGTGTGTGTATATATATATATATATATATATATATGTATATATATATATATATATATATATATATATATATATATATATATATATAGAGTGTGTGTGTGTGTGTGTGTGTGTGTGTGTGTACATATATATATGCATATACATATACCTATAAATATAAATGTTGATTCATTGCTATAATTCACCGATATCAAATTATTTTACTTTTATTTAGAAGCTATGAATGTAAATTTTTTCTTTATTTTTTTTCTCTTGGTTTAATAAGCATCTTATTAATAAACAAGGCATTTTTGTATGTTGATAGGCTTTGGAAGAGAATTACTGATGATTCTTAATTTTATAACTATGTAATTTGATTTGCAAACGAAAGAAATTAGTTATTTGAAACAAGGAATCTGACACTTCAGAATACATTATGTTACCTTTTTTCCATTGCTCTCATTGTTATTTTTTTTTTATTTGTCTGTGTATGTTATTTTTTCACTGGCTTCCACTCTATCATTTAATTTTCTAACGAATATAAAACTAAAATCCCTTAGGCTTCTCCATTTTTTGTACGATTTTTGTGTTCAACAATCTTTCTCTGGTGGGAAGTATCTTGGTATTCAAGTGAAGATCTGGTCTCTAAGAAGTAATATTCTGTTGGCGTTTCCATAACTGATTCTTTTCATTTATGATCCAGCAATTGTAGAGGAACTTTCAAATATTTTATTTCACTAACTAAAAGAAATTTTTTTTAGGTCACTCACTTAAATAGCTTAATTAATGTTGTGAGAAATTGATAGTTTTTTTAGGCTTTAAAACCTGCTTTCCTGCCCTTTAGAAGTCTTATGCAATGTAGTTTTATTAAGAGTTTGGAGCTTTAAATAAAAATCATCCTTATTTTTGTTATTTTTCATAACATGTTTAAATTTGATGCCTAATATGTACGAGAAATTTCTGAAGATTTATAAAAGGAAATAGGAAGGAGCTTAGTGTGTATATACTAAAAATTGAAATATGAATTTTCTCAACATATTTAATTCTTGTATGTATGGAAAAAATTGATTTTATCGATATCGATGTATTGTGTGAACTCTCATATGAAAGTAAAACCGCGCATTGCGCACAAGTAGGCAAGAGAACATATTTTCGAATATGAAAAGTAAATCTGATGTCACTAGCCACGTTCATTTTTTTTTCTTTCATTCATTTTTCAAGTTAAATCTGGCTAAAAAGGCCCTCACTAAGCAGAAGCTCGCACGAGAATTGACAACAGTAAAAGGTAAATGTCAAACTCCGTAATATATACTGACGTTTTGATTTTAGAATTTACTTAAATTTGCGTTTATATTCACCAATTAGTGATGGTCTTCGAGTGACTGTCCGCAACCTCTTGACATCGAAAGCATATGTAATGAAATTGTTTTAATTAGCCATTTCCGCTTGAGGCTTCGTAACTGTGCTCTTGCTCATTATATAGCTGAAGCTCGTAATTAAGTCTGAATGATACATGGTACAGGATGTATATATAACTCGCGTCTTGGTTAGATGAAAATTACTAGTGACATTAAACACACGATTAAACCTTTGCATGAATACAGTGGCTTCATATACATACATACAAACATACATATTTATATATCCATATATATATATATATATATATCCTATATATATATATATATATATATATTATATATATATATATATTATATATATATATATATATATATGAAGGTTTCCTTCGATTCTTATCTTTCTCCTTGACTGTTTTATATGAAGCCTACAGAGGGAGTCCCTTAATTCTACATATCTGTAATTCTAGACTATTTGAAACAACTTTTCATTCTACAACGACTATCGCTTCTCTCTCTCTCTCTCTCTCTCTCTCTCTCTCTCTCTCTCAGTATCAGTGTATACGGAATCTAGAGGAAGTCCCAAAATTATATTCTTAATATAGGTCATTGGATACCTCTTTTCATTCCACAACGACTCTCTCTCTCTCTCTCTCGTCTCTCGATGTGTCTCTCGCTCTCATCTCTCTCTCTCTCTCTCTCTCTCTCTCTCTGCACATACAGGCTGAACGTATATTGCTTTAGAAATTCATAGACTTTTATTGAAATAAAGTTACATATATGGTTCGCGTTTGTACATGCTTTGGAATAGTGTATTGTTCAAGGCAGTGCTTCACTGCTGTACATTTGCATTGTTTAATTTATTCATTCATTCATCTTGAGTTCTTGTTTTTATTTATATATTCAGTCATCCATGAACATGTTTACTTACATTTTTGTTACCTATAAAATGTTGGAACCCTAAGAAATCATCAAAGAGGAAGGATATTCTAGAAGAGACGAAATGCTCTACAAATTGAGTGAATTACGAATGAAAACGTATTAAGTTTGATGTCATTATTTCCTTTGTGTGGAATGTTAGCCGTATATTATTGTATGTTTTAATGTTAACATTATTACTTGACTGTATTTAATGATGTTAGTAATATATTGTTATCTGTTGTATTATTATCATTATCACTTTACTAGATCAGGATTATGAAGCCATGGATGCAGAAATTCAGTATCAGTGAGTGTTTATCTTCACCAATAAATTCAGTGCGGTTTCATAAATGTCACTTTGCCCTGGTGCCGCCGTCTTCTCTTGTGATCTTGAGTTACAAGACCGTAATTCTCGTTGAATGCCGTTCGTTTCAACCAGTTTTATCCCCTTAATTGTTATTGTTTTAGATTTCTCCTCTATCTCACTGCTGTTATGATTATGGAGGCCATATTTCACGAGTGTGCTTTCAAGCGGCTTAACCCTTCCGTGATATATGCCTTCCTTTTCCACACCTGAACGATTGCATATATATATATATATATACGTATATATATATATATATATATATATATCGTTATATATATAATAATATATATATATATATATATATATATATATATATACTATATATATATATATATAATATAAAGGTGATGCCACAGAGGAAAATGGAAAGGCAAGAAAGCCAAGAACTTTCGGTCTAACACGACCCTTTCCTTAGGCACAATTGATTATAACGAGCAAAAACATAATACAAGTAGGCTTAGTATCCAAACTGACATTATGCGGATAATGTCAGTTTGGGTACTAAGCCTACTTGTACTATGTTTTTGCTCTGTTATAATCAGTTGTGCCTACGTAAAGGGTCGTGTTAGACTGAAAGTTCTTGGCTTTCTCGCCTTTCCATTTTCCCCCGTGACATCACCTTTATTTATACATAGCATCACGTTTTTATATACGTTCGTGATCAAGTTATTCTCATATATATATATATATATATATATATATATATATATATATATATATATATATATCGAGCTACAATGTCCTTTAATATCTAATTCACTCTACCTCGGAATTAATATATTTTCATATATGCTTAAACCGAAGGGGAATTTTTTTCTCGATAATAGATTTGCCTGGACCAGGGCGCGAACCTATGGATCCTTTCAAACCCAGGAACGTCAGTGAAGCTTTATCTACTACACCAACCGCGAGAGGTAAAGCTTCAACTGACGTTCCTGGGTTTGAAAGGATCCATAGGTTCGCGCCCTGGTCCAGGCAAATCTATTATCGAGAAAAAAATTCCCCTTCGGTTAAGCATATATGAAAATATATTAATTCCGAGGTAGAGTGAATTAGATATTAAAGGACATTGTAGCTCGATATATGTATATGAATCACGGAAATGTGATATGACTTATATATATATATATATATATATATATATATATATATATATATATATATATATCGTGTATGTATGTATGTATATGTGTGTGTGTGTGTTTTATGTGTATGAGTGTGTACGTATTATATTATATTATGAGTGATCTAGTATGTTGGAGAAATATGGTCAGTGAAAACAGGCCAAGTAGTTAAAATTTATAAAGAATATTTTATGTGAAACTCGAATTTTTTTCCCCCGTTTTTTATAGGGTATTCTCAGACCTAACTTTGCAACCATTCACTTTTGAACCACCTTCGGACGGAGGGCGTCGATGACCGCGGTCATGGAATAAAAATCTGATATAAGTATGTGATTTATTCTTGGGGTAATAGCTCGTCTAAATTTTGGCACGTTCTTTTAACATTCATCTAATTTCCAAATGATATTTGCGCCAATATTCCATTGGGAGAATTACATATGGACCCTGTTATTTTAATATATCCATTTCATTATTTTTGTTGTACCCAAATCTCTTGTGTCACTCTTTAATCTAGTAAATTTTCCGTTGTATTTTATTTAATATTCATGTATTTGGTTTACAGGATTTTTATATCGTGTATTTTTTCGGGGCGCGAAATTTTTTTTTTTTTTTTTGTGTGTGTATGTGTGCGGATGTTAGTGTGAAATCTACTATGGGAGTTCTGTCAGTCAATAAATCATGTATGAATCAATTACTTCTTTCTGAAATTCAGGTATGAGAGGAATGCATACCCTAATGTCACTCAATGGGTTTGGAGAGTGATTTGTCATTACATTCTAATTGCTTCTTGCGTTGATTTTTTTCATTCTTGAATCCGTACCTTGACCTCGTGGTCTTTCCTTCCTTCGCAGATATTCAGATAATTTCACCTGAAAGTTATTTTAGCGAATGGGTTGGTGAGTATTTTCCTCCATTTAAGTTTCCTTTATGAAACGGTGCCTTTGTCTCTGCTTGGAATTTTTTCCTATAAATATATTTCTTAAATTTTGTCAATGTCTACTGAATATTTTTTAAGTTTGGTCACCCAGCCTTTTTTGTTGTATAATTATCAAAACTGCACTTTTTCAAGTAATCCTATAAATGTGGTTTACCTTGAACTACTCCGCCTTCTCCACACACACACACACACACACGTAATATATATATATATATATATATATATATATATATATAATATATATATATATGTGTGTGTGTGTGTGTGTGTGTGTGTGTGTGTTATGTGTGTGTGTGTGTATGTATATGTATATTGTAATGGACCGCTCTCGGTCTTGCAGGATCTTAAAAGAAAAAAGAAATGGGACTGGAATGACTGACAGCAGTTGGGAAGAACAAAGGAGGAGGGAGCGGAGCAAAATCACAAAAATTACCTTAATATTAGTTTATTTACAAAACTTAATTTTACATTTATACAATTGACTCCGGGTTAAGTAAGTAAAGCAATTTACATAAGTTAACATGAACAGAGAGTCAGTCCAAAGAATTCAAAAATACAAATATAGCTAAATAGAGTTCATTAACCAAAAACTCGTAAAGTCAAAATATTGAACTTTAAAACAGTAAATATACTTAAATTGGAGACAAAATTTACTACAAATTCAAAAAACTTTAGCTACATCAAGACTAAGTCACACACAGCATAATCCATTGAATAAATAACAGGCAGCATAAATAATCAACATACATCATAAATAAGCAAATAATATAATCATAGCAAACAGGCAGTACTAAACAGGCAGCATACCAATTATACAATAATAAATCAGTAGCAAAAATAAACACTCACACTGCACCAAAATAGCCTAAATCCAGGTAGCATTACATAGTATATAAAAACTGTAAACAATCTCCATAGAGATAACAAGACAGACCTAGCTGTCAAAATAGAGAATGGACACAGACAGACTATCTCCGCAAAACACCGAAGCAGCAACCATCTGCTTACTGGAACAACACATCCATCACATAGGCGATTACGGCCGAATCGTCTGCTGCCAAACTGGAACAAATTCGTCTCACAGTTGACCATGGTTTGATCATCTAACTATCCTCCTGCTACCAAAGCCAACAGGTAAGGTATACCCGCTGCAAACGCGTCCATGCTGCTATGCTGCTAAGGACCTGACTCGCTGCAATACTCAACCCGACTGTCGAACTTCAAGTTAAGACGACAGACGTAAACATGCCCCACAGAAAAACAAGAACAAGTAAGGAGGCAACAACCCACCATGGACAAACGATTGTTCAACAGCTGAACGATACCTCACACCTCATTACCAAAAAAAAAAAAAAAAAATTTCGTACTGCATCACGAAACTCCTTAAAAAAAAAAAAAAAAAAAAAAGGTCATCAATCCCACAAGCCAAAACAGACCCATTCCTGGCCCAAGGTCGCCATTTGTCATGAACCATATACGGTTCCACGGGTTCTTTCAATGAAAATTAAGATATGGGACTGAAATGGCCAGAGGGACAGAGACAAACCTCAGAGGAGGGTGTGAAACAAAAAGTCAGAAATACCTTAAATCTAATTTATTACATATATATGTACATACTTACAAATGAGTACAGGTTCTAGGTGACAAAAAGACATTAAATGATCATTAAATTTAAAATTACAAATAAATAAATCATTAGATAATTTACATTACTCAAACAGAACAGCAAACATTTATAAATGAAAATAAATGCTTAACAGCGACAGTGAAAATCAATGAACATCTAATTCAAAACAAATGTAAACAGGAAATAAATTCCAGAGCCATACACTTGCTCCATACCACTAAATAAAATCATTATGCACAATTACTTGTTCAGTTGATGAGTCAGCAAACCACAAAAATAGGCAGCATAACAATAACAGTGACAAATCACCAAAAGCATGAATAAAATCAAAATTACAGCACCATTAATAATAATACAGCATTACACAGACACCATAAATAATATTAACAATACCACACCGGTAATACCAATACTTCAGACAGCGCCACACACAAAAGTAACAATCTCCAAGAGACATTGAGACAGCCTTTACTGTCAAAGAGGATGTAGTACATCATCAGACAATCACCGTCGAGTCACCAAAACAGCCCATGACTGCTGACAGGAACACATCCAAAAATACACATGACTGAGGTGAAGTCGAAAAGACAACTGGTTGGCTGTCTCATTGGAAACACTGCTCCACAGATGACTGCGTCCTGCAGCTGCCGAAGACAACAACAGGTAACCAATACCTGGTGTTGAAGTCCAGTAACCACGCTGCAACTGCTTTCAACTGCCAAAGACAACAGGTGACTAATACCTGCTACCCAAATCAAGTAACCATACTGTTACTCAGCTACTGCCTTCTTGGCTGAGTGTTGCCAAGAACCTGTCTGTCTGCCACCCAGAACCTGACTGACTCTGTCACTCACACCGCGACATAAGTAAACTCGTCATCTAGACGAAACACTGAAAAGCAGGAGAAACAGAGAAACTACCTAACCAGAATCGTTCAAACAAAATGACCGATCCTTACAATATTATATATATATATATATATATATATAATATATTAATATTATATATATATAATATATAATATATATATTAAAAAAAAATGGTATATATGTATATATAATATATATATATAATATATTATGTATGTATGTATATATATATATATAGATATATATATATATGTATATATATATATATGTTATATGTATATATATATATATATATATATCTATATATAGATGTTCTTCTATCTATATATATATGATATACTGGTGATATATTCTATTTCTATAGATATATATATATATAATCTATATACTATATCTATATATCTATATCATATATATATAGGGAGAGAGAGAGAGACGGCGTTGTTTAAGGTGCACCATATTTATAGGATTACTTGAGGTACTGCAGTTGTGATAATTATACAACAAAGGGTGTGAAATAAAATAGCAAACAGCCATCGCAGCATCGTTGTAATTTATTGGCCAAATTTTCGAGACCACATGTCTCATCTTCAGGATTGTAAGATTACAAAGAATAAAAATTAAAAATGGACTCAGTTAAAACAAGACTTTTTTTTAACTGGGTCCATTTTTAATTTTTATTCTTTGTAATCGTGCTGAGTTAGTTCATTACTAAGATATTCTAAAATAGAGTCTATTATCAGTACTGTTGGTTCAATTTCATTTAAACTTTCGAAATATATCACTAAGATCTTGTCCCCGTTACTTGGAACCATCTCCGATTCTCATATATATAATTCTCTAGATTTAGTTGATAAATTAAACAAAATTGCTCTTTGCCCTACTGATAGATTCGTTAGTTTTGATGTATGTTCTCTTTTTACTAAAGTCCCTATAGACTCTATTTTAGAATATCTTAGTAATGAACTAACTCAGCATGAATTACCTCTACCTATAAGTCACATTATTTCACTCACGAGTTTGTGCATTTGTGATTGTAAGTTTATATTCAATGGTGAATTTTATCAACAAATTTTTGGCATGGCAATGGGAAATCCTTTATCACCATTACTCTCAAACCTGTACATGGAATTTTTTGAAAAACGCTACTTACCTAATATCATTCATATTCCTGTAAAGTGGTATCGTTATGTTGATGATTGTTTAGCTGTTCTTCCTGTCGGTATTGATGTAAACAATGATTTACTCTCTAAATTAAATAACCAGGTACCATCGATTAAGTTTACTCTAGAATTAGAAAAAGACAATTGCCTCCCTTTCTTAGACGTTTTGATACATGGAGAACCATTTCAATGTAAATTCAGTATTTATAGGAAACCGACTAACAACTTAACTTATGTTCATTTCTTCTCAGGCCACCATCTTAACATAAAAATATCAATTTTTTCCTCTATGTTTTTACGAGCATTGCGCATTGTCAGTCCACAATATTTGGATCAAGAAATTGAATACATAAGAAAAATAGGGAAAGATTTATGCTATCCTTCACATATATTAGACTTTGTTATAATAAGCCCCACAAAAAGTTTTATACTGTAAGTAACACGCAGAAAGAAAATTCTAAGAACATTCTCAGTTTGCCTTTTTTTAACGGATTTGAAACCATTAAATCATTGTTTAAAGCTTTTAATGTCAACCTTGTTTTTTCCTATAATAACACACTAAAAGGAATGTTAGTAAAAAATGGCCCCAGAGAAAGCAACAACCTAATATATATATAAAATTCCATGTATGGATTGTCCCTCATTTTATCTCGGACAGTCTAGCAAAGGCTTAGAAGTAAGGCTAAGCCAGCATAAATATTCTGTAAAAACTGGGGCAAAAATCTAATGCATTATTCATTCATTTTAAGTGAAAACAACCACCGAATAAATTGGGTTGATAGTTCAGTAATTGCAAGGTCAAGAGATGTCTTATCACGAAATCATTTAGAATCTGCTTTAATACAACTTACTTTTCATTGTAATTTCAATGTTAGTCGTGGCCTTTTTCATTTAGACCCTTGTATCTGTAACATGTTTAAGAATGACCTCAAAGATATAATTACTGACTTAAATAAAAATCAGTTGCCTTAGAGTTATTAATTTTGTTGTAATGTATGTCTGACATGTATTGTGAATATGGTTTTGTTTACCAAGTTCTGAATAGCTGTCACCTATAATCCTTTAATTGTCTTGTCCTTGTATCTGAGATGATTGTCTTAACCTTTAAATGCACCCATTGTTTATCTTGTTTGGGAAGGTTTCTTATCTTCCAGGTGGTGTCGGATTCTAGGTACTAATCTCTTTATAATCCTATCTGTCAGTTATACGAATCTTCTTGTATTGTCTTTTCTCGTATGTATGTCAGTCTCTGCTCAGTAAAGGACATTTAACGTCGAAAGATCTTGCAGACCTCCTTCGTTTATTTTTCCTTCGTGGCATATATCTTTATATATATATATATATATATATATATATATATATATATATATATATATATATATATATATATAATATGAGAATTATCTCTGATATTGAATATTTACGTATCTTTATACTGGGTAACATCTTAAAGGAAATTATAGTCATAAGTATATATTACACTGGGTAGATATAGAAAGTATGTTCAAATCCTATTCTGTGTCGTAAAAAATAAAAATTTATGCATCCACGAGCAAGCAAAGGAAATACGAAAACGTCTAGGCGTTACTCTGCGCTTGTTTTGAACGCAAGCTCCAGGAAGCTTCTATTCGGCTCACGGGTCCCGTAGTCCAGACATTATCTCTTTCTCACAAGACCCCCGAATATTTCTCGTAATGTTTTTGATAGTCTGTCTGGGAGAACAGTCAGCAATAATTTTGTTACGTGCGTTGATTTGCAAAGCTTGCGTAATAGAATGTATCATGTTTTTAGAGATGGGGCAAAATAGAAAAAATATTAAAACCATGACTAGTGTATAAACAAAGCGATGAAATAGCACTAAAAGAAGTGAGAATAAGTGAGTTCTTCAAATATTTGGGGCAAATGATGAACGATACAGGTTCCAATGAAGTGGAATTTAGTAGAACAGATCAAAATTGGTAAAGCAAACAATGGGCGGGTTGAATATGATTTAGAACATCTGAAATTGCATGTAAGAATATCATTATGCATTAGTCTAATACGATCTGCATTGCTATGCGGGCATCGTCCTGTGGCGGTAAAAATATACCTTAGAGAGTTTGTGGATTTAAGAATAAATCTTGAGAAGTTTAGATAGAATGTGGAATGATACCACAAGGGGAATTACGGAAGTTTCATAAGCAGAAGGTATATTGATAAAATGGGGATGAGAGATGGCTTGCAAGATGTCTTTGTCAGGTGACCTACTGTAAGCACTAGACTGGTTGGAAGACCCAGACATACTGTGGAGAAAATTGTGAAAAAGGAGGTTAGAGAGGAGTGGATATTTGTGGAAGTGAAAGCAAAGGAATTACGTGAATGTTGGAATTTCACAGGCCTTTTCCTTCGTACGGCATTTATGCGGTGATGATGATGATGATGTACATTATACATTCGTTATTCCATATATTTAAGTTACTTGAAAAAAGGAATGTGAGTGCACTTACACAAACACAACACACCACACCACACACACACACACACACACACACACACACATATATATATCTAGTATTAATATATATACATATATATATATATATATATAGTATATATATATATATATATATATATATATATATATATACGTATATATATATATTACTGCTAACCCAGCTGCCTGGGTAATCTCTGAATGACAACTGATGTACTCTCTCTCTCTCTCTCTCTCTCTCTCTCTCTCTCTCTCTCTCTCTCTCTCTCTCTCTCTCTCTCTCTCTCTCTCATGCTTCAGTTACACTCCCAGCATTTTTGACGTTTTACACTTCACCACTTCTCGTCCCCCATTCCTATCGGGGCTGAACTTGGACTTGAAGGGTACCAGTAGTGTTACTATTCATCCCAGCGACCTCGAAACCTATGGATTAGACTCTTATATCTGTAGTTTTAGATTATTTTTAAATGTCACCGCCTTTCCACCCTTTCTCACATCCCCCTTCCTTTTGGGGCTGAACTTGGACTTAAAGGGCATTGAGAGTGTCACTATTCACCTCAGCAACATTGAAAACTATGGTTTAAACACTGATATCTGTCGTTTTCTGTAATTTTTATGTCACCCCCTTCTCATCCTACTCCCAATTGGGGCTGAACTTGGACTTAAAGGGCATTGAGAGTGTCACTATTCATCTCGGTAATTGAAAACCATGGTTTCAGCACTCATATATGTTGTTTTCTGTAATTTTTATGTCACCCCCTTCTCATCCCACTCCCGATTGGGGCTGAACTTGGACTTAAAGGGCATTGAGAGTGTCACTATTCATCTCAGCAGTTGAAAACCATGGTTTCAACACTCATATCTGTCGTTTTCTGTAATTTTTGTCACCCCCTTCTCATCCCACTCCCGATTGGGGCTGAACTTGGACTTAAAGCGCATCGGGAATGTTGCTTTTTTTCTCAGCAACCTCGAAAATTATGGTTTAGAAACTGATACCTGTTCTTTTTGGTAATTTTTACATTTCACCCCGTTCCCAGACCCCGCCTTTACCTAACCAAAGGTCCGATTTTAATTCTATTTTCCCCATGACCTTTCATGGTCTGATACTGAAGTAAGTTTAAAATCTTATCAAAATCGGTCAAGAAATGTGAATTTGTTTAGTGCTCATACAGAAAAAACAAACAAACTAACAAACAAACAAATAAACCAACGGACATTTTATCGTTTATTTTATATATATAGACTTATTATATTATATATATATATATATATTATATATATATATATTATATATGTATATATATATATATATATATATATATATATATATATATACACATGCATACGTATGTATATGTATGTGTGAGTGTACTTAACATTCATCTATCAATTAAGTAAAATGTATGCAACAGTGAATACATATAACTCACTGTCATACACACACGCATGGTATACATTATATATATATATATATATATATATATATATATATATTATATATATGTGTGTGTGTGTGTGTGTGTGTGTGTGTGTGTGTGTGTGTGTGTGTGTGTGTGTGTGTGACTGTGAGTGGTGGCAAGTTCATCGTTGCTTCACATTTCATTCCCTACAAGAGAATTAAACCTTATAACGGTAACCTAAAGTCCACGACCTTCTAAAATCAACTTATTCTGTACCTGGACATTGCATATTCATGCACGAGCATATGTTTTTGCTCATTTATGTGTACATGTATTCGAGATTGAACGATGAATATAGAAGGACCTGCCTATTTTGTTCGTCACCGGTGCCACGCTCCCATTAAGGGAAACAAATTATTGGTAGAGAATATATGTCACGTCTCCCCAAGGCTTTATGACGGGAATGAATGAATGCCAGTTTGGGTTAATGAGGGACCGGGCTTAATTTATTATTATTAGTTTTTATTTAGTCATTCTAGTTCGTAGATAAGCCTTGAATTGCCTGTCTACACCAGAGAGCTGCCGCTCGGATAAAGCGCTGCTTATCTGCATTCTGTTACATTTTGGTTCGTGCAACAGATTTTATCGGCGATGTTTTAATTAGGGTGAAACCACCAGACTCCCGCTGTTTTGAAACACTTTCCTGTGTTATTCATTTAATAGTAACTTCGAAGTGCAGCGTAGCTTTTATTTCTTCCAAGCCATTTCCAAATAAAACTAAGGCATTTTTCTTGTGCAATTGAAAACATCGTTTTTAAAAGAATCGATATAAGTGAAAAATAATCCTTAAGAAAAGGAGATTTTAAAGAGATTACTTGTTCGGTTTTCAAATTTGAATATAATTCATGATACTGAACTCTAGTACTAATCATTACGCCAGTGGCCATTCATAACTGCAGTTTATATTGAATGACAATCATTCAATAATGAAAAATTGAAAAATATTGCAGTGCATAAAATCCACTTTTTAACTGCAATTAGCAGCCAGTTTAAATAAATGCTTTATGTGTATGAAAATTCTAGCGAAAAGATTTTGAAAGGTCAATTATAAACTGCTTTAAAATGTCCAAAATTTAATTTAGCGATATGATGTCTTTAACAAACCTCGTAATGGAAAATTAGTTTTATTGCAGTCAAGATCAAACGGCCAGTTCTGTGTAGAGATCCGTAATGAGTTTATATTATATGCTTTTACACCTGTTAAATGTAGTCTCGCCAATGTTTTATGCATTTGTGTAGTTTTAATTTGGGAGTATGTATCCGTACGAAAAGTTAGGATCGGACCAGAAATTTTCATTCGTTTAAACTATTAATTACTTTTGGAGATAGCTTCCGAGAGAGAGAGAGAGAGAGAGAGAGAGAGAGAGAGAGAGAGAGAGAGAGCTGAAATTGCTTTTTATACAAGAAAAAAGATATTATAAGAACATAATATCGTCTCGGTTAATAAACTCGAAAGAAACGGAGAAAGTCCGGAGCGATTAATATAAACGCCCTCTTGTGTTTCTTTTGCCTTTCTTCCTTCTTTTGGGGAGCGGGGGTATTGGGGGGGGTGGGGGGGGGGGGGGAGGCCGGTGGGTAAAGTTCAAGCTTGTTAAGAACTCTAAATGAAACATTCGTCAGACGCCCAGCATCGCCGATAGCGAAGTATTGTTTTGGAAAGAACAGAAGGAAAAGCAGACTAATATTCTATTTAGTATGGAAAGGATGAAGCCAAATGAAGAAACGTGTGGTCATTGTTATAAAATTATTTGAACCCTTTACTTCATTTTGACTGATTCCCTTTCCGGTTGCAATAAGTTATCAGTCAGCTGTATAAGTAATCGATCTCCTTTTATTGTAAGGCAATATGTTTTTACAGATTTCATTTATGCTTGATATACAGAAAAGAGGCAATAATCACAAAATTATATATGCACGCGGACACACACACACACACACATATATGTATATATATATATATATACATATATATGTGTGTGTGTGTGTGCATGTGTGTGTTTTTTTTTTGTGGGCGGGGGGGGGGGGGGGGGGTCTTGCTCCGCTAGGTGATGTCCGTGTAGCCCTGCATATTTTTTGTTACAATAATAATAATAATAATAATAATAATGATGAGACCCTATTTCAAACAAACTTCATTAACAAGAACTGAAAAATATACTAAGCGGCATCCAGAAGGCCATTCTGTAATAATAATAATAATAATAATAATAATAATATAATAATAATAATAATAATAATTATTATTATTATTATTATTATTATTATTATTATTATTATTATTATATTATTATTATTATTTGTTTTCAACCTACGCCATCTCTCAATTGTTCGCCAGGCAGCCAATTAAATACTGTGGGAAAAATTATAAACTAATTACTTGCGTTTTATGACATCAAAGATATACATTTGCATAAAGCAGTTGCCCTTCAGCCGCGGCTGATTCAATGTAAACACACTTCATAAAAGCGTGATAGATCAAAGGACCTTCAAATCATTTCTCCGGCGCCGGTGTTTACTTTAGAATAATCTGCTCCTTTGCTCACTTTTCCGTTAATTGTAGGTAGTTGATATCCTTTTATTGTTTTTTCCCGTTGGCAGTTAATAGAGGAGACCTCTTTCGTCGTAAGGGAACTCAAGCACTCCGACGTGTAATTGTTTTAATTCAAATGAATGGATATATTTAGCGAATGTACTGTTTTGTAACAAATAAAAGCGAATAATGTCAGTACAGAATTGATGAGCAATGTATGGTTACATGTGTGTTTTTTTTGGTGCTCAGTATTTTAATATATATATATATATATATATATATAATATATATATATATATATATATATATATAAAATATATAGTTTTTTGAGCTTACGCATGCTGCAAAATTATATACATACATACATACATACATACATATATATACATACATACATACATGCATGCATATAAAGACACTGTCATATACATCTGTTGGGTAAAAAGTGAAATTATGAAAAGCTGCAATTCAAAATCTCTCTCTCTCTCTCTCTCTCTCTCTCTCTCTCTCTCTCTCTCTCTCTCTCTCTCTCTCTCTCCTTAGTTAAATAGCGATAAAATTATTATAATCGGAAATATTCACTATCGTTAAAGGCAAAGGTTAAACGACTACAGAGGTGCATCTCTTTAACACGTTTCTTATTGTTCAGTGAATTTACCGAAATAGAAAACAGTATGTGGTTCCGAAATCATCGGAATTAAGATTGAAAAATGGCGAAATTAGAATTATTTCCCCCAGTTGAAAAATGGCGAAATTAGAATTATTTCCCCCAGTTTTCGGTGTTTTATGATCACTTCACGTGCAGCCATCCGTGCATTGCTGCAACTATAAACTCCTTGATGTTGGTTCAAAGTCCGTCCCTCGAATTTTGTCATACCCAGTTTCCTCAAGTTTTGGCTCTTATTTCTAAATTACTTCAGGTATGTGAAGAGGGGATACAGTGGTAAAAAGTCATACGAATTTGATGGGCAGTTTTGCGAGAGGACTCTGAGTGAGGAAGGTGGAATTTTTGTAACTAATTAATGAGATGAATAAATAAATAATAAATAATAACTAATAATAATTAATAAATAATAAATAAATAGATAAATAAATAGGGATAGATAGTTAGATAGAAGGACGATAGATAAATAATGATATATATAAACAAATGGATAGATAAATAATGGATATATAAACAAATGGATAGATAAATAAATAAATAGATAAAAGAATAAATAAATGATGAAGTGAATTGATATGCGAGAAAGGACACAATCGGTTAGAACTTACATTGCAATTAATTACCTTTTTCAACGAAGAGTTCAACTCAGAACATGTTGTGCCACACTGGAAAGAACATTCCCCACAACTGCGAAATGGCAGGAGATTTTGTTAAGAGCACCTCTGTGTAAGGAATAGAGACCAATCCTTTTTTTTTTCTCTTTTTTTTTTTTTTTTTTCATCGGACATACGTCATGCCAGAGGGTGATAGTGTTCATTAGGTACCCATCCCACCGATATCTGCATGAAAAAGCTCCCGGGCATAAGAGAAATGGATTCAACTCATTTTATACCCAAATGAATTCACACGCTCTGTTTGTAATTATGATTAAACCGAGGTGGGAACTGCTAGCTCAGGTCAAGCTCCTTATGTTAAGTGTCTCAAATACTCTTCTTGAAAGGAAACTGGTCAAAGGATTCATGAAACAGAGGGGAAATTAGAAAATACCACATTCTTGAGATGAAAAGGCTAAAGAACTGATCAAGTAGTAGGTTCTCTCTTTCGCTCTCGAGTTTACATTTCCCAAGCGTCTGTGGGTACAGCGAGAGCGAGGGAGTACTCAGCCAAGAAGCAGCAATGACCAAAATAATATGCGTACAAACAACAACGCACTTATCGCCAGTCTGACGAAGGTGTTGGACTGGCTCTAAGGTGAAAGTAAGAACTGGTTCGACGGAAAGCCTAAGCACTTGAACTGCTCATCGTTTTTAACCATTTGGAAGGACGGAACTCATTAAATTATATATATTGTGGATTTGAGATGAATTGTACCTTTGTATTATCACTTTCGACATTTCTGACGTTTTGAAAATACTGCGCAAATTAAAGTCCGTCGACGTGAATTTTGAATTTTCAGTTGACTGAGCTTTTTTAGCCATGAAAATTATATATCGGGATAATCTGTCTATTTTCTACATAAAAAGATGACTTCAGGTTGCATTTCACTTTCGGAACGTGTGACCGTGGAGGAGCATATTCGTCTAAACTTTTCCCACCTTGATATCAAAGATGTTCACTCCTGTGTTGGAGTAAAAGGGAGGGTTATTGGAAAACTTCAAAAAGAGTTTGAAGTTCTTCCGCCATTAGAGGAAAGGAAGTCCAGGAAAGAATCTTTGATAAATGTCATAGAGAAGTTTGAAATAAAGAGACGTCCCTTTCAGAGATTAGTGGTTGTAATCTGATATTCTTCCCAAAGTCCAATAATAATTCTTTTTCTTTTTTCTTCCACGTCAGCACGTAAAATGATAAAGACAAGAATAGACACAAATTAGGTATCTGAAAATTATAATAATTTTTTTTTTCTCAGCGCTATAGTATATAATATATATATATATATATATATCGATATATATATATATATATATATTATATATATATATATATAGTATATATATATATATATTATATATATATATATATAATTATATTATCTAAAAGACGAATGAGATCATTATAATTAATAAAAGATTTTTCAGTTAGATTTTTCGCCTTTATTGTAGTCTTTTTCACTTTATGTGCTGATATGGAAACGCTAATATTATATATATAATATATATATATATATATATATATAATATATATATATATATATATAGTATATACATACAATACATACATACATACATACATACATACATACATACATACATACTTTCACACTCACGCACATACACACACGCATTCACACGACATGCACACCATTGATAAAATTATAATGCTTTTGAGGTGGATATCTGAATTGCACTTCTTAATGAGATCATATATTGCCATTTACAATAAGTAGGGATCGAGCTAGCTGCTCCATTCCCTATACACTAGTAAACAACCACATTTTCCGCTGATGTCGTATCATTAATACTTCATCGTCTCGTCATGAGTGTTGCATTTAAGTATGTGTTCGTTAACTGCGCTCCTGTTTTCCAGCCATTGAGATTAAGGAGCTTGGAAATCTTGATTAATTGGCAAGATTTTCACCGCTCATTTGTTAGCATTAGTATTGTCAGAGTGATGTCCATCTTTAATCCTTCCCAGCATTAATGTAGCTGCTTTGTTTATTCGTCCGTTGTTTTGTAGCCTTTGTTTGTGTTTGGCTTTTATCCTCGTGACCTTTTGTGCTCAAGGGTTGTATTTTGCCTACGACATTATTCCAGTTGCTGTTTGGCTCCTTGCTTGGATGGTTTTCATCTGGCCTGTGGATGATACCGATGGCGTTGTTCATTTCTTCATGATACCAATATTGTTGTTCATTTCTGTGTCGTTTGTATTTGATCTTTTAAGGATATGTTGTTCTACATATTTTGAATTATATTGTTAGATTGACCTCGAAAGGAATACTGACCGATTACTTTATGAATGGTATGAATAGTTTATTATATTGAATAGTTTATTATATTCCTCAAATTACTGCGCACAAAGCAGCTTAATTTTTGTATAAGACTTATCATTAATTTGAGTAATCTGCGATTGACAGGAAAACAAAATTCATTTGAGTAATTTGTGAGATGATTTAATCGGATGGAAACTAATTAATAGTGAGAAAAGTACCTTGTCCCTGTACTCTGTCTAACGAGATGAAAAGCCTTCCATAATATTGTTTTGTGAGTATATGTGTGTGTGTGTGTGTGAGAGAGAGAGAGAGAGAGAGAGAGAGAGAGAGAGGGGGGAAGGTAAAAAATATTCTTGATGCCCATGGTAATGAAGTTCGACAAATTGAGACAATAACTTTCAGCAGCTAGAACTTGCCCAACCCTTTGTCGGATCCTACCCATCCCCTCAATCCCCTACCCATTCCCCCGCCAACCCCACCCCCTCTTAGAAATGGCCCGTTCATTTTTAAAGGTTTTTGGATATTAAAAGCTCCACCGGTGACGCTGACTGGAGCGTGTTCCGCCATGTCAGGCTCATTTCTCTCTCTCTCTCTCTCTCTCTCTCTCTCTCTCTCTCTCTTTTCGTTCTTTCTTTCCCACCCCCTCGTGCAAGCCATCATATTAAAGTCAACCATGTATGAAATTCAACTTTCCCCTTTGGTTCAGTTCACGAATATAGAATTTCGCTTTCTTTTTTTTCACCAGGCGAGAAATATTTTCTTTATTAATCACGTGGCTGTTGTGGGTGGGGGAAGAAGGGGAAGGGAAGGGGGGAATTAGATGTTTTTGGGGAAGAAATGAAATCTCCGTCTCTGTTCTCTTAATGACTCCTTTGTGGTGGGCGATGTTTGATTTGCTCCTTCTATAATTGCTATGTAAGTTTTATATATTTGTAAGTTCAAGGATCTACACCTTTAATGATATTTTGATTTAATTTTTATTATTCATAATTCATTGAGTTAAATTCGTCATTTCTTTACGATTAATTTAGCTGAATTCGTCAATTGTTTATGATTTATTTACTTGAAAACGTCATTTCTTTATGATTAATTTAGTTGAATTCGTCATTTCTTTATCATTTATTTACATGAATTCGTCATTTCATTATGATTTATTTACTTGAATTCGTAATTTCTTTATGATTTATTTACTTGGATTGTTAATTTCATTATGATTTATTTACTTAAATTTGTCATTTCTTTATGATTTATTTACTTGAATTTGCCATTTCTTTATGATTTATTTACTTGAATACGTCATTTCTGTATGGTTTATTTACTTGAATTCTTAATTTCATTATGATTTATTTAGTTGAATTGTCCTTTATTTTATTTTTTAATTGAATTCGTCATTTCTAGATGATTTATATACTTGAATTCGTATTTATAATTTATTTGGTTGAATTCATTATTTATTTTGTACTGTTTATTTGAATTCGTCTTCTTTATAATTTAATTAGTTGAATTCGTCTTTTCTTTGGAATTTATTTAGCTGAATTCAACACTTATCATTTATTTAGTTGCATTATGCTTGGCTTTACGATTTATATTGTTGAATAAGTCAGTTCTTCATCATTTATTTAATTGAAAGCGTCATTTCTTTACCATGCAGTTCTCTGAATTCGTCATTGATAACTGTAAGGATTCGTCTCTAACGCAACATATTCTCAATAGGATACATTGCATTAGAAAACCCCTCTCTTCTATAGTCTTGACTCTGAATGAGAACAATGAATGCCCTCATTCATTATCAGGATGTAATTAGAATTGCGGATGAGGTTTTGTGTTTCACATAACTCCATGTGGTATTTTGGCTTTGTACAGGTGTGCAATTTGAGCAAATGAATTCTCTTTTACGTTTGTGTCAGATTATATATAGATATATATATATATATTATACTATATATATATGTTATATATATATATATATATATATATAATATATATATAGATATACCTATATATATATATATATAGATATAGAATATATATATATATATATATATATATATATATCCTATATATATATATATATATTTATATATGAATAATTATCACATCACCGTTATTCATATAAATTATTCGAGCTACAAAGGTCCTCTAATATGTAATTAGCTCTACCTCGGAATTAATATATTTTCATATATGTAAACTGGAGGGGAATTTTTTATTTGATAACAATTTCGTCCTCTCGTGTGTCCGAACATATGTACACACACATATATACATACATACATACTATACATACATACATACACACACACACACACACACATACACACACACACACACACACACACACACACATATATATATATATATATATATATATATATATATATATATATATGTATATGTAGTCTTTTGTCGTTCTGGTATCCTTGTTAAGTGTTCGAAGTAATTGTCATCATTTTTGATCAAAGTAGTGCCAAAGTAATGTCGATGAAGTCGCTTTACGTAAATTTGCAAGAAGTAGATGGATTCTAAAGGGTAATGTTATAGTCAACTTTGATATTTTCACATGGAAGTGTCAGGTAGGCGCCTTCGCCCACCAGAAGAGCTGTGAGATTTGCATCGACTTGTACGATGCATTAATTTTCAGATAAAGCACTGAAAATTAATGCAGAATTTTACAGAAGCTCCTTGCGTCGCATGGCATTGGAGGCTATGATGACTATGCAGACGATATGCTAGTATATTCATCAATTCAGAAATTATTGTAATTTAATAGAGGATCGAGCCTTAGGGACCTTACTCGAGATCCCTGAACTCCGATCAAATTTTCTTATTCTTGGTACACACACACACACACTCTATATATATATATATATATATATATATATATATATATAATGTGTGAGAATATATATTTTAATCTTCTGAGAAATGGTCTCAGATGTTAGAATTAGATCACCAAATGTATCATATACGTGAAACTGCACCGCTATCGTAGTGGATTAACCAGGAAGAGGCGATTCACTGCAGGAGTCTTATGAGGTTGCCAAACACCGCTAATTGAATTCAAACTGCATAAGTTTATATATACAGATATCTGGATAAGAGCGTATCATAGGGAATGAATAGCAAACACTGTAATATGTCGTAGAGTGGCTGTTTTTCCAGCTTTCCTAATATATCTTCTGTAAATTTTCCGTTAATTATTTACCATGCATATCATTATTCTTTTCGTTCGTTTTAGTCTTAAGTATATATATTCCCTTGTTGTTCTGCCTGAAAGATAATGTTCTTTAAATTACGTATGTCTCTTAAGGATGAATGCTCTGAAAATTTCCTTTTATTTTTCATTTTATTTTGAAATTCATTATTTATGGTCATCGTTCTCTTACTGTGAGTTTAGCTCGTGGGTACCAAGTTTTAAGTGGTTAATTTTTTCTGGTTTATTATTATTATTATTATTATTATTATTATTATTATTATTATTATTATTATTATTCTAAAAATTGCTTTCTCACTGATATTACAACTGGCGAGTATTGCGCCGATATTACTCATCAGGAGGAGTCAATTTCAGGGATATTGCTTACAAATTTATTTGCCACAATAAATAGATAAACAAATAGGTCAAAATATGACGAATTAGGGGCCAACGTTATGATTGACGTATTAGTGGCCAACGTTTTCTCTCGGTAATCATAACGTTGGCCCTAATTCGTCATATTTTGACCTATTTGTTTATCTATTTATTGTGACAAATAAATTTGTAAGCAATATCCCCGAAATTGACTCCTCCCGATGGGTAATATCGGCGCAATACTCGCCAGGTGTAATATCAGAGGGAAAGCAATTATTAGAAAAATAGAGAAGACTATTTACAAGTTAAATGCAGCTGATGCTGCAATATCTTTCAAGAAGATTTGTTTGAAAGAGGGTCTCCTTTCAATATATTATTATTATTATTATTATTATTATTATTATTATTATTATTATTATTATTATTATTATTATTATTATTATTATTAATTATTTTATCACAGTCCTCCAATTCTACTGGGTGTATTTATAGTGTGGGGTTCCAGGTTGCATCCTGCCTCCTTAGGACGCCATCACTTTTCTTACTATGTGCGCTGTTTCCAGGAGCACGCACTTTTGCATTAGTCCTAGAGCTACTTCAGCCTCTAGTTTTTCCTGATTTCTTTTCAGGGATCTTGGAAATCGTGTCTAGTGTTCCTATGATTATGGGTACAATTTCCACTGGCATATCCCATATCTTACTTATTTCTATTTTAAGGTCTTGTTTGATACTTATCGATTTTTTCCCTCACTTTCTCTTCAAACTCTGGTATCCCATAGGTATTGCAACATCAATGAGTGATACTTTCTTCTTGATTTTGTCAATCATTGATTATTATTATTATTATTATTATTATTTTTTATTATTATTATTATTATTATTATTATTATTTATTATTTATTTATTATTATTATCATCCAGAAGATGAACCCTGTGCAAATGGAACAACCACACTGGGGTCACTGACTTGTAATTCAAGCTTCAAAAGAATCTGGTGTTCATATAATTGAAATAAAAGGTAATGTTGGTAGATAAGGAAACTACAGATCTTGAAAGATGACAATACGTGGCTGTTTGTGTTTTAAAGTTCTTAAACTATCAATGATAATAGATGTTTTCCGGGTAGTTCTTATAAAGCATATATACTTTACGCCGAGCACTGAACGCAGTAAGTGATCACAGTGCGCTTTCGTAAGCCCATTCTTACAATATACTATCAAAGAAGTCAGCAAAAAGGAATTGCTTCCGGCAAATACAGGGCATTTCAAGAACCAGGCATTGCCTTTAAAGGAGGTTAATAGAAAGCGAGGAAGAGAATCATAAAGAAGAGTTCTCTAAGGGCCTTTCCATTGAGATGAATCTTATTTATGCATTGGGAGCCATGAAATACGCATTAAAAGGCCAGGCCATGTTTTCCCGAACAACTATAAAGCTTCGCTTGGATATGCGCCTCAGCTGCATCTTGGGTCTCGTATTTTCATTTGTTCGTGAAAATCAGGGCTTTCAAAAATATGTCATTTCTTGCTTTGAAATTTTTAATGATGGTGATTTCATTTGTTTAGCGTAGTTCTCCTTTTTAGTAGAATTGTAATTATCTTTGATATCTTTATAATATTTCTGTTATGTATGTTGTAGTTTCAGAAGCCAAATAAGAGATCTATTTAAAGATTTATTTAAATTTGTTCGGAGCGAAATTTAAATAGCCAAAATTTCTTCATAGTATGCTTTTTATTCTGAAGGTCAGCTTTGCAAATGTTGTTGATTATATTTAGTTTGGTTCAAGTAATTCTTTGACGTTTGTTTTTCATAGAAAGTCTTTTTAGTCTTCGAACCTATTGTAATACAGGTAATAATGATTGTGATGATGCGTTTGCCAGACTTGTTGTGGCGCTTAAAGGTAAAATTACTGAAAGGGGTTTTTATATTCACTTATTTGCTTTAACCTTCCAGGATTAATGGATGATAAGTTGAAAAGACTCATTTAAATAAAAGAATATATATATATTCGCAGTCTTCCATTGTAAAGAGCACAGTTCTGCCACTGAGATGCATTTAATGATTAATATCGCTAGAAAGCCGGATTCAGCCGCATTTAGCGCATTGAGTTGCTTTGCAACGTAGGAGGTAAGCCTCTGAGTTTGTTGGTTTTAATATGAAATTAAATACACAGTGAGGCAACCAACTAACGAATCTGGCTGGGGAATTAGTTGTTTCGCTTTTATCAGTAAAGAGATTGCCCGAGCGGGCAGTTGAATAAAACTCAGAGCTTTATATATATATATATATATATATATATATATATATATATATTATATATATATATATATATATGTATGTATGTATATGTATATATATATATATATATATATATATATATATAGTATATATTATAGTGTCTATATGTGTTTTTATATTTTTCAACAGTATTTCGTCTACCCTAAGAAGGGGTGGCGCTGAAGAAGAGTAAACACCAAAATCTATGTAATATATGCAACATACTTACGTCAGCAACTGAATCTTGGCTAGAACAACTGTATATCAAGCTCTCGTATATCAACTGTATTTCAAGCTCTCCCCCCCCCATCCCCCCCCCCCCCCCCCCCCTTACTGCTCTAAGCACCCCATCTCCTCCCATATACATCCACACACCCCTGCAAATATCTTCCATCCGAACACAATCTTGAGCTTCCTGGAAACTTAAGATCTTAGCTCTACCTCTTTCATTTCACTTATTCAGTTATTCTGTGTCTGTTTCTCCTCCAGTGTCCCACTGTTCCGAATTATGTATATACTCTTTTCGCAAACCTATCCTCCATTTTTCCCACATGACGAAACCATTTAAAAACTTTTTACCATTTCATTTATGCATCATCGCATTTACCACCCTGTTCATTCACCTTCTACCACATAAACGTTTCAACTGCTTTAAAAGTTTTACTTTCACTCACATTCATCATATCTGCACTTTGATTCCATGAAGAAGAGCTGCCTCAAAAATCCCTTCATGAATTCTTTACGTGGTCTCAGTCATAGACACCGCAAGTTTCCTCCCAGTCCTTTGCACTTACCCAGCTGCCTTCCTTTACTCACCTATTCTCTGACTGGTCATTCATTTCTTCTTACCGTTGTCTTTGTCCACTACTTCTGTTTAAGAGGTTGTTATTTCGTTTCTAAGTCAGATAGATTTCACGTGTCTTCTTCTTAGGTTTTGCTCCTCAGACCCGACTTGCGTAAGGTCGTCGGGTTGCTCATTCCTAGGACTACTTCAGTTTGAACTAATATATATATATATATATATATATATATATATATATATATATATATATAATATATATATATATAATACATACATATAAAACATACATTTTATGAAATGCATACGCGCATGCACACACACAAATATATATATATATTATATATATATATATATATATATATATAAATATACATATATATATATATATGTGTGTGTGTGTGTGTGTGTATGTATGTATGTATGAGAGAGAGAGAGAGAGAGAGAGAGAGAGAGAGAGAGAGAGAGATAGTTTAAAAAAATGTATTGTCGTATCTTTTATACATAAATTGAATTCCAAACTGGTGTAAATTGTCTATTTTGCAAACCATTCCAAATGAGAGCAGTGGACAGCAAATGGCTTCAAGAGGCTAGCAGTAACTTGCTTTCCCCCTCCACACTTTTGTTTGTTTGTTTGTTTCAGCTTACTCCGTGATGACTTCGCGTGCCATCGTCGCATTCCTCTCCACTTCCTTTGTTACGTCATCCGCATTTCTTCTGTCATTTTTGCCCTCGTATAATCTCACGCAATCCAAACGCACCACCGACCCACTCTCGTCTCTGTTTGTGCTTGTGCGTGGCAAGACACTGGTGTGCGTTCTTCGCTTTGTTCATCCATCCCGCACCTACTATACTTACATTCTGGAGCGAAAGTGACGACCCAGAGGCGTTCCAGAGTCTCTCGCCTTGAAATATTCTCGTTCTATTTTCGGCATTTCCAGAATTCCTTCTTCAAGCTTGGCCGCCCCTGCATTCGTCTCGTGAAAGACGCCGCCGCTCTCGCCCTGTCGACACCCACCAGGGCGATCCTTGGATGCCCTGTGACCTAAACAGAGAGAGAGAGAGAGAGAGAGAGAGACAATGCGCGACTTCAATGATTGGATATCCCTTTACCACGATGCCATATTAGATGTCGTTTGTAAATTGGTAGCGTTGAAAAGTCTCAGTTGTTCCCTATGATAAAATTACTCAGTTGTTCGCTGAGTACTTATATCATCGCAATGAACACAGCAGAATAGAGTATACCTTGTGTTGTTGAAAGTAGGCCTATATTGTTTATGTAATGTCTCCTCTTGATTAATTTGAATGAAAATCCATTTGAGTGGTTGATTATTGTTCTTATCTTTTTTTAAAATAAGCAAAAAAAAAAAAAAAAAATTCTAATCAAGCATGAAGAAGGCTAAATTCCTTTAAAATCCTTTATCATTAAGAACTCATAGCTTCAGGCAGACCAGCTGATACTTTTAAATAGGTACCGAGAAAAGTAAATTACCTTATTTAAGTAAGTAATCGGCCTCATAAAAGTTAACTACGATTCGGGTGATTGAAGCCATATATTATATATATATATATATATATATATATATATATATATATATATATATATATATACATACATATATATATATATATAATATATATATATATATATATATATATAATATATATATATGTATATATATATATTGCATATATACATATATATATATATATATATATATATATATATATATATATATATATATATATATATATATATGTATGTATGTATGTATGTATATATACTTGTAAGAGCTGAATTTCTGAAATTCGAAAGAGAGAGCCTGCGGACGCCTTTGATGTCGTGGGCTCAATGAAAATGAATACTGGAATGGGTTTTGCCTTTGTAGCCTTGTTCCCTCTTCTTAGAAACAGCGCGCTCGCCTTTAACCGATCTGATTTCCCATTAGAATTGGAAACCCCAATTAAGAATGGCTTACGCAAACGGACTTTAAGTTAATAATACTGGTCGGGGCAGTTTTCTTTCATTCGTCCCAGGGATTGGGAACTGTTTGGTTTAGCTCGCTTTAGCTACGTTCATTTTTCTGCTGGTAATGAGTGGTTGACGCTTCCACTTTGATAAATTTAATTACGCTCTCTCTCTCTCTCTCTCTCTCTCTCTCTCTCTGTACTAAAGTTTCCATCTGTTTGCACTGTCTCTTAGTTTGCCTTAGAGCAGTGGTTTCCAACCTTTTCTAATTCTCGCCCCACCTTCATTGAATGGCACATTGACTGCGCGCCCCCCCTCCTCCCCCCCCCCCCCCCCCCCCCATCCCCCCCCCCGCCGGCTTCCTTAAATACTGTAATTTACTGGCATAGTCGGCACATCTAAATAAATTACAGTATTATATATATATATTATATATATATATATATATATATATATATGTATTTATATATATATACAAACATATATATATAGATGTGTATCTATATATATATATATATATATATATATATATATATATTAATTCCTTAATATAGAATTTGAAATAGTTTTATATATTTAGACAACTAAATTTCATATTTATATCTGAAATATTTTTCTCAGTATTTTGAAATTCTGAATTCCCATCATAATTAATGGTGCCCCATCCTCCCCCCCGCCCCCACTGGCAGCCCTTCGAGCAACCCCCCCCCCCCCCCCCCCAGTGGGGGCGCGCCCCACAGGTTGGAAACCACTGCCTCAGAGGAAACCAGACGCCATCAACAGAACGTTTTTATTTGTCTAATAATGCTAAAAGATAAATCAAATATCATTTACTGACTTCTTCTGGAAATCAGAAGACAATTCTTCACTGAAAACATAGTGAGGAAGAGGGAACAGAACAATCTGTGCTGTATGTTTTCCTAGGTATATTTGGAAATTTATTTTAAAAATTTTTATTCTAATGTTAGTTTGAACTGAAAACGGTGGTGCCTTAACAATTTGAGTGCTTGTATCATGGAACTGGCTGAGTAGCTTCTGCAGATGTATACAGGACTTGCCTTTTGAAAAGAGCGTCCTCCCCATATCTTATGAGGTGGTTTTCCACCTTGTCAGTATTTATTTAGGCGCTGATTCACTTTTACTGCTGTACATTTCTTATTTTATTTTCACCACCTGCAAATTCTTTGGCTGGTTGTATACGAATTCTCGCTCATTTGGAATTTATGTTTAATAGTAATCTTACTATAAACTCAGTGTATCAGCGTGTTTTTTGTGTGTATCATCGATAGAACCACTGAACCATATATAAGTATATACAGATCGAATTTGTTTTGATCGACAATAGAGACTAAATTCAAGTTCGGCGCCAGCCTCTCTCATCATTGGCCCCTATGTAAGACTATGCAATATGATGATAATAATAAAAATAAAAGCTCTTTTGTAAATACATTTCTAAAATATCTATTCACATCCTCACCACTTCTGGAGATCTTCACCAATAATAATAATGCTATTATTATTTATCGTCACTAATGAACCAAAGGTTTTTTTTATCCTATCCTTCTATTTGGCATTTCTTCACCCTATTTGTAAGGTCACTGACCTGTCTTGTTTGTTGGGCATTCCTCCCAAGCGTGGCTTCCCAATACACTGCCGCCACTCGTTCCTCCGAGTGATGCTTGTCACTTTGCATCTCAATAGATTCCTTTGGAGATCGAGAACTAGATAGTCAGTCGGTTGGTATTATAAGTGATTCGATCCATTTTCTTTCAATGGATATGTGGAAGCTGTAAACCTCTGCGTTTATAATTCCGTCTTCTTTGCTTTTTGTAGCCGGCATATTTCATTGGCAGTAAGATTGTTCTCTCTCTCTCTCTCTCTCTCTCTCTCTCAAATTTTGTTAATGTGGGGACTGGGTGGTTTTGCCACCCCTCAGTCGCATCAGTATACATTTATATAAAAATATGCATGTCGAAATGCATACCAGATTATCCTCATTATTATTATTATTATTATTATTATTATTATTATTATTATTATTATTATTATTATTATTATTATTATTATTATTATTATTATTATTATTATTTTTCTCTCTATCACAGTCCTCCAATTCGACTGGGTGGTATTTATAGTGTGGGGTTCCGGGTTGCATCCTGCCTCCTTAGGAGTCCATCACTTTTCTTACTATGTGCCGCAGCTTCTAGGATCACATCTTTCTGCATGAGTCCTGGAGCTACTTCAGCGTCTAGTTTTTCTAGATTCCTTTTCAGGGATCTTGGGATCGTGCTTAGTGCTCCTATGATTATGGGTACGATTTCCACTGGCATATACCATATCCTTCTTATTTCTATTTTCAGATCTTGATACTTATCCATTTTTTCCCTCTCTTTCTCTTCAACTCTAGTGTCCCATGGTATTGCAACATCAATGAGTGATACTTTCTTCTTGGTCTATTTGCACGTATCTCCCTATCCGTTCTGATACCATAGTCCCAGAGGATCTTTGCCTGATCGTTTTCTATCACTCCCTCAGGTTGGTGCTTGTACCACTTAGTACTGCAAGGTAGCTGATGTTTCTTGCACAGGCTCCAGTGGAGGGCTTTTGCCACTGAATCATGCCTCTTTTTGTACTGGTTCTTTGCAAGTGCCGGGCATTCGCTTGCTATGTGGTTTATGGTTTCATTTTTATTATTGCACTTCCTACATATGGGAGAGATGTTATTTCCGTCTATCGTTCTTTGAACATATCTGGTTCTTAGGGCCTGATCTTGTGCCACTGTTATCATTCCTTCAGTTTCCTTCTTTAGCTCTCCCCTCTGTAGCCATTGCCATGTGTCATTGCTGGCTAGTTCTTTAGTCTGTCTCATGTATTGTCCGTGTATTGGTTTGTTCTGTCTATTATTCTCCTGTCTCTGTATATTTCTGGGTCTTCGTCTACTTTTATTAGTCCTTCTTCCCATGCACTCTTTAGCCACTCGTCTTAACTGGTTTTCAGATATTGCCCAAGTGCTCTGTTCTCGATGTTGACGCAGTCCTCTATACTTAGTAGTCCTCTCCCTCCTTCCTTTCGTGTTATGTATAGTCTGTCCGTATTTGCTCTTGGGTGTAGTGCTTTGTGTATTGTCATATGTTTCCTGGTTTTCTGATCTATGGTGCGGAGTTCTGCCTTCGTCCATTCCACTATTCCTGCGCTGTATCTGATTACTGGCACTGCCCATGTGTTTATGGCTTTTATCATATTTCCGGCGTTGAGTTTTGACTTGAGTATCGCCTTGAGTCTCTGCATATATTCTTTCCTGATCGTGTCCTTCATCTCTTGGTGTTTTATATCCCCTCCTTCCACTATTCCCAGGTATTTGTATCCTGTCTCATCTATGTGTTTGATGTTGCTCCCATCTGGTAGCTTTATCCCTTCAGTTCTCGTTACTTTGCCCTTTTGTATGTTGACTAAGGCGCATTTTTCTATTCCCAACTCCATCCTGATGTCCCCAGATACAATCCTTACAGTCTGGATTAGGGTATTTATTTCCTTGATGCTCTTACCATACAGCTTGATGTCGTCCCATGACACAAATCAAATGGTTGATTCTGTTGCCTCTGTTTCTTGAAGTTGGTACCCGGCATCCATCTCTGTAGTACTTTTGTCATGGGAATCATGGGTACTACGAAGAGTAGTGGGGACAGTGAGTCGCCCTGGAAGATCCCTCTCCTGATGTTAACCTCTGCTAGTCTTATTCCAGAGCTTGTAAGTATTGTATTCCAGTTGCGCATTGTATTTTTGAGGAAACTGATGGTGTTTTCCTCTGCCCCATATATTTTCAGGCATTCTATTAGCCATGTGTGTGGTATCATGTCGAAGGCTTTCTTATAGTCTATCCATGTCATGCTTAGGTTGGTTTTCCTTCTTCCTACTGTTCTTCATTACCATTTTGTCTATCAGAGCTGGTCTTTTGTGCCCCTAACATTTCCTTCTACAGCCTTTCTGTTGGTGGGGGATGGTGTTTGTCTCCTCTAGGTAATTGTATAGCCTTTCATTGATGATACCTGTTAGTAACTTCCACATTATTGGTGATAGGCCTGTAGTTACTGGCTATATTTCCCTTTCTCTTGTCTTTTTGTACTAAGGATTATTATTATTATTATTATTATTATTATTATTATTATTATTATTATTATTATTATTATTATTATTATTATTAAGATGATGCTGAAAATACCTTGATATATTTCTATAGATTATCCGATGAAAATCTTTGGCCCTTTTTTTTAGACTGCATTAAGATTTGAACGGCGTACTTAGTTTTTTTTTTTTTTTTTTTTTTTTTGTTCATGAGGGGGCCGGTTGGGGAGGGGTGATTTGGGACGACTGGTTTACGACTATGATTGGTGTTTAGATTTTCTGTGATCTATCCTTGGAGTTTTAAATCTAAATATATGTACGTTTACCTAACTGTGGATTTGTTTCTCCATTCTTATTATTATTATTATTATTAAACAAAACGCCAGTCACAGAATGATGACTTAGGGGAGAGCCTCTGATGCATATGAACGCAAAAATGTAAACTTGTGTGTGTGTGCGAACCCATCTCCTCGAGCCTCAGAGCCGGTCACAAACCCTTCCGGAGTCCGGTGACCCTAATCCTTTTCCTGTGCCTGGTGCGTTCTCCCAAATCCCTTATATTCTTTTCACTCTTTTTGGCAGCATGATCCCGACATTCTGCTCATTCTTCTCGGCACTCGACTGGTGTAAAATTGCCTCCAGAAAAATCTCTGTTGATGCTGGAACTCCTTCCCCCGCCGCCACACCTCTGCTCTCTCGACTCTGTCGTGAGGTCTCCTTTTTCAATTTCCTTGACCTTTATTTTTAGTTGGATTTTCTTCAGTTTTCTCTATGCGTTTTCTTCGCTCCTTGCTCTGTTTCGTTTATTACCGTTTCTCCTTCCCGTCTCACGTTTCTTCGTCTCTTGTTTCGTTTCCCTGTTCTTTCTTCATCTTCAGATTTTGGTTCCCCACCTGTCTGATTTGATTCTTTGAAGATAAGTCTGGTTTCATTATGATTTTTCATGCCTGCCGCATGTTTCTTTCGAAAGATAAGACGAGCGTGTAATTTAATAAGAGCAAGCAACATTATGATTGCGTGCCAGTTAATGTCAAGTATTTACCATCCAAGTTTTATTCGTATGTTTCAGTTCCCGTTTTGTCTTCTATTTTTTGTTGTGAATCTTATCGTTGGAATAGTTGTCCATATTCATTATTGCCATTTTTGTGTGTTATATTATTAATGTAACTGATAATTTATATTTCGTTCCTTAATAAGAGATAAAACAACTCATTAGTAAGTATATATCGCAATAAAACGCCTCTCGCATTATTTACTATTCAGTTAGTGAACCCAGCGATACAGGAAAGGGCCCCGTACACTCAACGATTGTCTGAACAACTGTCTGAACGATTGTCGTTATCGACACACATATACACACACTATTCATACAGTATGAACGATCTCCGCACCGATTTCATTCTGAACAAAGATGTTGTCTCGAGAAGACACGGCCTCTTCTCTAGAAGAGACGCGCGCGACAGCGTTATATCGGCAGACAAACCCATATATTAAACGAACTGTGTATGATAGACTTAAGTCGCAAGCCAGCAACCTGGTCGTGAGAGATCCCCGCTGAGATCGTTCAGACACGAAGCTCCGCCCACTTTTGCATTCAATAAGCCCTTACATAGAGTTTTTGCGAACGATACAGACAGTCGTTCAGACAATGGTTCAGACAATCGTTCAGCGTATTGTGGGGGTTGGGGGGGGGGGGGGGTGGGGGGGGCGCTTTAAGACTGCCCAGAACCACCTTTTAATGAAAAGTAGGTTATGGATTTTTTTTCTTTTTGTAAGCTAGAATTACATCGCATATTTTCGATATAGTGGTCAGCTCTCTGGCTAGATTGCCAGAGTCATGGAAAATTCACTGCATTTGAAATGGTTTTCATGCCAGAAAGTGTGGTCGTGCACATCCATATCAACGTAATGTGCAAATGTTAGGGAAGAAGGAATGTCAGTGAAAATAATGTTATAGGTGTAGGTATCAGTTGGCCGATTGCAATGGGAGTGAAAAAGGCAATAATTTCTTTCTAAATGTTTTTACATTCAATATTGCAAAAATCTGTGAGGTTCAGTCTGATGTTATTTGACAGAAAGTTCCCAAAACCTGGAACACTTGTTGAATGAGTGACGGCCGAAAAGATGTTTCAGACAAGCTTTTCAATTGAGGGGATGAATACAGGTGATTACGTATAAATGGTAGTTTCCTCGTCAGTTATTGCGAAGATTAAAATTGAATACTGAAAATTGAAAATTAATGGAATTAGAGAACCATCATTACGAATTCCAGGTTTATTTTATATCTTTTTTGTGTGTTTTAATGAAGACATTGACAAATTTAAGCAAAGGATAATGAAGTAAAAGGCATTCTATAATGAATGCCATAAAATGACTGAAAAATAATCAGGATTCCAGGTAAATGAAGGCTGAGAACCAAAAATAGCTTTTGTTGATTTTCGAGTGGTAATAAATGTTCAATGCAGTATTTTGCCCTAGGGCCAAAATTGTCAAGTCATTCAAAAAGAGGATTATCTGTAAAAGGCAGGTAGTATTAATTAGTCTTAATTGACTCAAAAACGAGAGAGAGAGAGAGAGAGAGAGAGAGAGAGAGAGAGAGAGAGAGAGAGAGAGAGAGTTTCATTACGAGGGAGATTAAGGTTTTGAATGGCGGTAGGATTGAAGAAATTGAATTTCTGAAGAGCGCCAAAATTTCCATCGTTTGAAAACTATTGATAGAATGATTTCGAAAATCTAAATTTGGGATTCAAGGAAAATCACTCGGGTAGAAACTCATGAAAAGGTACAGAATTATTGAAAGACCGATATTAAATGAACAGCGAGTGTCATGAAATATGAACTATATATATATTACGAAATATTTCAAAGGTGACATCTGGAAAAAATAAATCTGCTCAGTATTGTAATTTTAATTGCTAATTTTGACGTATTCATTTTTAGCTATATATTGATGATTAATATAGGTCATTCCTAATATATATTTTAAAATATGCTCGTTGGTTGTGATCCTATTTTTGTTTTAATCCGGAATCATATTGTGTTTTTTTGTACAGTTTCCGTCGCTTCAGCTGGGTTGCCTGAAGTATGAGAGTTCGCGGGATAAGAAATAGTTGCATTTCTCAAAATTCGATCTGCAAGCTGTGGCTGGGAGAGGAATATAAAGGAAGTCACCACAATGATGAGAATTTCTGTCGGTCGAGTGTAGCTAAGCATAAAAAGTTTGTATTTATTTTTTATTTTTTGCTTGCTTTACAGATAAGTTAATAGTCCTATGTATTCTGGTTTTTATAGTTTTTAAAACATTTTTCATTTAGAATTTATAAAAAAAAATTTTACCAATATATTTTCATTTATAATATTTTTATTTTTTTTTTTAGCTTCCTTTACAGAAAAATTACTTGGCTTTTTATCTTCTTTTAAGATTTTTTTTTTTCATTTTTAGCTTGCTTTACAGAGAAATTACTTACTTGTCCTATGCATTCTGGTTTTCAAAATTTTAACATATATTTCATTTATACTATTCACCTAATTGTTTTTTTATTATTTTCATTTATGCTTACCTTTGTTCACACAACGCAGTCAATTTTAGGTTAGTTTACTCAGTCTTTTGATGTTTTTCCTTACGAATGCACTTGTATTACAAATTCAACAGTTCTTCAAATGTCACTTGTGGCCACTGTTTAACACCATATCTCCATTCGCCCTACAAGGACCCCCACGAAGTCATTCTTAAAGCCAATGTTTTCTAAAATCAGCCGACCATTTCCGGGCTCCAGGGACCTTCATCCTCTTCCTGCGTCTCATGCTTTGACAAATCTCGCATTCTTTATCTCTCAGTCTGACCGGGAATCCTTCAGTATGATCCCGACATTCTGCTCATTCTCCTCGACACTCAACTGGCGTAAAATTGCCTTCGGAAGAATCTCTTGCCACGCCCCCTTTTTTTTCAAGACCCTCTTTTTCCAATTTCTTTGACCTGTATTTTGTTTTCTCCAATTATTATTTCTTCGATTTTTTCTCTCCTTGCGTTGTTTTATTTATTGTCGTTTCTCCTTCTCTTCTCCCCCCTTATTTTTTTAGACTTATTCTTCGTCTTTTGTTTCATTTCCATCTTCGTTCTCCAGTATTTCTTTCCCTACTCGTCTGGTTTGATTCTTTCTAGAAAAGTCTGGTTTAATCATATACGGTTTTTAATGACCTCCAATTTTTTTTTGCAAAGAAAGGAGTGGAGTTGTTATTGAATGGCAGAAAGTCACAATATGATTATGTGACATGTAATGTGATATATGTACCCTCCAATGCGTAACCATTTATTCCTGTTCCTGATTTATCTTTAATATCTCATTGTCGGCTGTATTGTATGATTAGTATTAGCCTATTTTTTACCAGTGTCAGTACGTTTTTTGTAGCATTCGTTATATAATTGCTGTTGCTGATTATTTTCTAGAAAGGTAAATGATTTTGATGTCTTTCGCTTAAAACACGTAGGATGGTTTCATCTTTGCTGACGTATGTTTTTTTTTCATATTTTCTGTAAGTAATTTATATAATCGCAAAGAATAACATGAACCTGAATTGATGTAATGCTCATAAAAGCAAATAGATATAAAATTAATATCTGTGCACATTATCTGTGCTTATTCCTCCTTTATAATACTTAATCATCGTTCCGAGGATTCCTTATTTCATCACTATTATTATTATTATTTATTTATTTATTTTTTGCTCTATCACAGTCCTCCAATTCGACTGGGTGGTATTTATAGTGTGGGGTTCGGGTTGCATCCTGCCTCCTTAGGAGTCCATCACTTTTCTTACTATGTGCGCCGTTTCTACGATCACACTCTTCTGCATGAGTCCTGGAGCTACTTCAGCCTCTAGTTTTTCTAGATTCCTTTTCAGGGATCTTGGGATCGTGCCTAGTGTTCCTATGATTATGGGTACAATGTCCACAGGCATATCCCATATCCTTCTTATTTCTATTTTCAGATCTTGATACTTATCCATTTTTTCCCTCACTTTCTCTTCAACTCTGGTGTCCCAAGGTATTGCGACATCAATGAGTATTATTATTATTATTATTATTATTATTTTGTTAAAGATGATGGCAGCATCAGTGGAATTGATTTTATATATGGTCTTTTTCAATTCTTCTTATTATTCTCTCATCAGGGCTGATATTTGCTAATAGCTGGCCGATGTTCATATCTCGGTGAAAGAAATGTTTTCTAAAAATAATAATTTTATTGATATGATAACAAAAGTGGTTTAATTAACAAATCTTAGTCTAAGGGTGTAACGGAATTCCAACGTTTCCAACCGTATCATCGGTTCATTTTCAAGGAAAGGTGAGCTTGAACTGATTGAAATGGGGTCGTTCGGCGGTATTTATTGTGTCCCAGGTGCTCTGTCTGATGGGCGCTGCATTTTCATTGGCTGAACAGAGGATTAAGTCCCTGAGTCAATCGTCTTGCAGAGGTGGAAGCTCGCACTGCTCTTCTCGTGCGGACGCTGGAGACTGGGAGCGTAGTATTGGGAAGGTCATTGCTGATAGACGGGGGCACCTGATTGGCCCGTTCGATCGGCTCTATGGTGCTGGCGGGCGGCGCCCTTCGTGCCACCAGTCGGGAGGAGTGAAGTCTCTTGGGTGGTGTTGAGGCTGGGTCTCTCCTTCCCGATGTGTAGGGCCTCCAGAGGCGGAGGCGACGGTGGTCTGCTGCCTTATCGATAATTCTGATATTAGGAATAATGTCATTCCTAATTATCCTGGTATTGTGGACGTTTTTGGCATGATTATGGATGGCGCCTTCCTGAGCGTGGCAGGATATCCTCTTCGAAAATCGCATAGTCGTCATACCAATGTAAGCGCCGGGGCATTCCCGGACAGGGCATTTGTACTGGTAGACAACGTTAGTTTTCTTGAGAGGGTCCTGCAACACGGGGGCTGGATTGTTTTTCATAATCAGGCACTGGTCTTCTGTTCTTGTAGTAAATTATTAGTTTCACTTTTTTTCGCAGGGTCCGTGGGGGAGACGTTCCTTTCTATGATGGTACGAAGGCTCGCTCGTCCTCTTTGTATTTCTTATGAAATACTCCCTTGTAAAAGAGAGTGACGTCTTCAGGGCGGCGGGACGAGGCTCCTGCTGATACCACTTATCGATGTTTCTGCGAATGCATTTAGTGATGTCCCGGTTGGAATACCCGTTGTTAATTAAAACTTGGGCAACACGTTCTAATTCAGTGTGCGTGTCCTTCCACGAAGAGCAGTGTGAGAGAGCTCTCCTGATGAAGGCGCTGATCGCAGTGCGCTTGTATCTCTCTGGACACTCGCTCTCGCCGTTCAGGCACATGCCCAGGTTCGTGGGTTTCGTATACACCTGTGTTACGAAGCGCTCCTCTTGTTGCCCGACGAGGACGTCAAGGAAGGGGAGGCGACGGTCACGGCAATGTTCGAGGTGTGAAGTTGAGTCTGCTGTGGTCGTGAAGGCTTGTCGCAGGCGCTCTATTTCTTCCACCGTGTTCGCGCTGATGAAAGTGTCGTCAATATACCGGACGTACATAGACGGCTTCTCGATGTTGGCGAATACCCGACGTTCCACAGCACCCATGTAGAAGTTCGCGAAAAGTACTCCGAGGGGAGAACCCATCGCTACTCCGTCTTTCTGTGTGTACATATGTCCTCTGTGGGTGGAGAAAGGGGCCTTTTTTGTACAAATTTCAAGGAGTTTTCGGAGGGCATGCTCAGGGATGTTTAATGGGGGCGTGGAGTCGTCTCTATAGACACGATCCAGGATTATCTGAATTGTTTCATCCACGGGGACGTTCGTGAAGAGGGACTCCACGTCCATCGATGCAATAACTCCTCCGGGGGGTGGGGGGTCGTTTTCAGTGCTTCTAAAACTCGCAGATGACTTCAAACTGTGGTCATCTGGAACATAAGGAGTCAAAATAGTATTCAATTTCTTCGCAAGCTGGTATGTAGGAGCGGGAATTTGGCTAATAATGGGGCGTAACGGGTTCCCTCCTACCTTCATATTATTATTATTATTATTATTATTGTTATTAAAAAATCCTCATAGTAGCAAGAGTCTTCAAATGGAGAAACAAATCCAGTTATGTAAATGTACATATATTTATATTTAAAACTTTAAGGATAGCTTCCGGGAACCGAACAGATTCCCGAAATCTAACCTTAAAGTTTTCAATTTAAATTTACATAACTGGATTTGTTTCTCCATTATTATTATTATTATTATTATTATTATTATTATTATTATTATTATTATTAGTGAGTAGTAGTAGTAGTAGTAGTAGTAGTAGTAGTAGTAGTAGTAGTAGTAGTAGTAATTGTTGTTGTTGTTGTAGAAGTGATTTATATTCGTCTATTCAATTCACTTGAATTATAATCGTAACCGAGTTTATATTTTGACAAAATAAACCATATTCCAGTAACATCCAGTCGATAGAACACATCGCTGAAGTAAAACTGCCCAGAACTACCTGGGAACATAAAAAAAAAAATATAAATAAAAAATAGATTCCATGATCCCTTTTTTGATCCGAAATCGTATCGCATATTTTCGATATAGTTTCCCGAGCTTTAACTGGATTGGCTCCAGTATGCGGAATTCATGGCATTGAAAACGGGTTTCATTTCGCAAAATATGTCATACACTTTCAAATCGACGCGATCTATAAACATATCAGGGAGAATGGAAAGGCAAAGTGACTTCATTGGCGCAGGTATCAGTTGGTCGATCAGGATGAGAATGAAAAGATATAAAAGATACGGTGAAAGGGATAAAAGAATTCGTACTGCCTGCACGGTTTCACTTTGACTCAGACATCAAAGTCCAATAAATGTTATTCAGTTTTGAGGTGATTTTCCACGCGGTTGCCGTTCAGTTTTAAATGGATGTGATATGGGGACGCATAAGGGGAAAAAGGAGGTCAGTTGAAGACTTCAAAGGCGCCAGTTCCTTTCGGTCGAGAACTGTGAAATACGAGCGTTTTGAAGTTTGTTCCAAACGCCTGGTATTAAGTGTGTCCAAATCTAATACAGTTTTTATTGCTTGATGTAAAGACAAAAATCGGGAAAATTCATGCAGTTTTTTTTAGTTAAAGCTAATAAAACTTGGGTAGGTACCACTTTAAACAGTTAGAAGAGTAACTTCTAATGTGCATAATATATAAGTATATTTATAATTCATATATAAATATATATATATATATATATGAATATATATCTACATATATAGGGTATATATATATATATATATTATTATCTATATTATATATTATATATATATATATATGATTATCACATCACCGTGATTCATATAAAGTATTTGAGCTACGAATGTCATTTAATATCTAAATCGCTCTACCTCAGAATTGATATATTTTCATGAATGGAAACCGAAGGGGAATTTTTTAGTTGATAATAATTTCGTCCCCTCGTGGGTTCGAACCACCGTCCAGCGGACAGAGACGAAATCAAGACGCAAGTGACGGTATCGATTCGGCTAACAAGAGAGGTTATAAGTTTGAACCGATCATCTCAACAGGCTTTTAGAAAACCAAGTACAAATTAGACACTTTTTTTTTAAACGAAATGATTTGAATATTTTGAAGAATCTGGCAAAAGATGAAAGTCTGGTAATTACTAAACCCGATAAGGGCAAAGGTTGTTATCTTAAACAAAGAAGACTACATAAGTAAATACAATCTATTCTTCGCGATGGAACTAAATTTTAGAAAATTGGTAAACCTGACTGCAAACATACTTTTAAAGTTGAAGATAAAATCAATAGGTTTTTGAAAGAACTTAATGCTAAAAATATTATTAATAGTGATTCTTATGAAGATTTATATTGTTCTGGTACGTCCTTTGGAGTTCTATATGGTCTACCTAAAATTCATTAAGAGAGAATTCCATTAAGACCAATTTGGTCATCTATACACGCGCCTAATTATAAACTAGCCAAATATCTGGTACCATTATTAGAACAGTTTACCTCTAATCAACACACTGTAAAAAAATTCTGAAGAGTTTAAATCTTATATTTTGTGTCAGGACTCTGATCTGAATATGACCAGTTTTGATGTTGAGTCGTTATTAACTAATGTCCCAGTTGCTGAAACTATTGAGGTTATTTAAGATAAGATTTATATTGAACCCAGTGATACCTATTTTAATTACGCCTGTTACCATTTTAAGAAATAGTTGGAGTTAGCAGTGCTGGACACTGCTTTTATATTTAATGATTGTTTATATAAACAGGTTGATGGGATGGCAATGGGATCACCACTTAGTCCCACGTTCTCCAAGATTTTTATGTGCTCCTTGGAGGAGAACATGTTGGAGAATTGCCCCCTTAGTTTTAATCCTCTGGTATACAAACGTTTTGTTGACGACACTTTTGTTCTTTTTAAATCAGTTTTCCATGCCGACCAATTCCTCTCATACATTAATGAAATACATACTAACATTAAGTTCACATGAGAAAGAGAAGAAAATGGCCAATTACCATTCTTGGATGTTTTGGTGTCTCGACACAATGATAATTTTAGCACTTCAGTTTTTAGGAAAAAACTTTTACTGGTCTCGGTTCAAATTTTTATAGTGCGTATTTTTAAAATTTTAAACTTTGAATTAAGTTTGAATTTTAAACTTAATTCAATTTTTACTCTTCTTCATAGAGCTTATGCCTTAACCTCCTCCTGGGACTATTATCATAAAGAGGTAATGTTCTTGCATAATTATTTTTCCGATAACTGGTTTCCATCCCATGTTTTCTTTAAACTTTGTAAGAATTTCCTTATTAAGAAACTATCCAACCCTCCGGATATTAGTACTGTACCTCGCAAGAAAATTTATGCCAGCTTTCCTTATATCCATGATGACAAATTTAGACGTAATTTTAAGTCTGCAATAGGAAAACATTTTAACGTGCTACAAGTGATTTTAAGCCCAAAAAACCCCTTCACAATAGCGTCATTATTTAAATTCAAAGACAGAATCTGCCCGCTTATGCAATCCTCAGTTGTTTATAAATATACTTGCCCTAAAGTAATTTAGGGACTTACGCCGGATCAACGAAACGATTGCTTTAAGGTCAGAGCCGATTCTCATAAAGGTGTTAGTCATCGTACAGGTTGCAGATTGTCCAACCCAGAATTTTCTAATATTAGAAATCACTCAAAAAGTTGTAATACAAATATCAGTTTCTCTGTTTTGGGGCAAACTAGCTGTTTACATGAACTACCTATTTTAGAATCATTATTTATTAAGCAGCTAGTTCCCAAATTGAAGTCATACGCCTTCTCCGTCCAATTGTACCTTCGTGAAATGTTTTCTTCACCGCTTTCCTTTCTCTCTCACATCATTCTGATTTCAACTTTTAGTATAGCAGGTGCTTAGTTGGAATTGTCTTGTTTTATTGTATATTTTTAGTTTGCTAAGACTCCTATAGTCATTATTTTTATTCCACGTATTTTTCATTTGTTTGTTTTTCTCTTTTAGCCTTGAAGATGTAACGATGTTGTTACGAAACGCGTCGGCTAATGAATGTCACCTTGAATAACCCGTTATCTTCTTGTCACCCTGTTCTGATATATACTTTGGCTTGCTTGCGCCGCCATCTCCAGTCTACTATACATATGTATATATATATTATATATATATAATATTTATAATATATATATAATATATATATTAGTATATATATATATAATATATATATTCCTGCAACATAAAAGAAACTGAATTTACGATGTAGAGAGTGTGGTGTGATTTCATCCCGAAGCGCAATATATTCCTCCGATTGAAGATAATGAGCATTAATTCAAACTTAATTTTGTGTGCTCGGATAATGAGTTATAATTTGCTGTCCAGTTTAAAGTTGTCTGTTATCCGTAAATCATTGAAATAAATTCACTCTTAGTCGTTCGAAGTTGATACATAAACCTCTTATTAATTGTTCCCGTTGTTCAGTGTCATGAACAAATTTTCTTGTTCGTTGTTCATTTTGCTGATCAGTTTATTTATAATCTTATTCATTTTGCCTTCTTTTAATGCATGCTCTTGCGAATTCTGTAGCTAAGTTCATCGCCTTTTGGCCTGTTCTGTAAAGTATCACAAGTAATATACATGAAATATTTAAATTAATTAAAAGTGCTCTTAAGACAATTACGACAAAAAGCTAAATTAAATGAAAAAAAAAGGCTAATGCCAGTTAACTACGACCAGTAAAATGTGGTGGATTTTTCACAAGCAGTGAAATGAGTCACAGGCCGAAGATGGAATTTTTACATTTTCGACCAGAATGCGAAATTATCAAAATTTGTTCAAAAGATCTTAATACAAAAATGAATTAAAAGAAAAGAAAACTATATAGAAAAAAAAATGAAAAGAATGAAAATAATGGAACCACGACAAAAAAAATATTTACGAAAAGGACTTTTAAGAAAATGATTCAGAGAATGGTCATGTGATTGCTTTCACAAAGAGGATATCACTTGAAACAATCAATAAAAAAAAGTTTCAAAACATCACCCTAGAACAGTGATTCCCAACCTTTATACCTTAAAGGAACCCCGAAACAATTTTTCATGTCCTGGGAACCTTTCTCTGCAGGCACTCATTATATATATATAATATATATATATATATATATATATATATATATATATATATATATACATATACATATATAATATATATATATATATATAAATACATATATATATATATATATATATATACATACATATATATATATATATATATTATTATATATATATAAATATATATATATATATATAACGAGATGGTCATTATCTCGTTATCATATTTTTAAAAGGTAGCAATGGACCAAGAGCGGCCAAGGCAATTGGTAACACATTCTCTCTCTCTCTCTCTCTCTCTCTCTCTCTCTCTCTCTCTCTCTCTCGATGCACCTCCCCTCCATTATCTAAGGTCACGAAATCAGAGTCGTGAATTACAAAAATATGCATTTATTTAAAAGCAAAGTATTAACTGAATAACTCAGATTTTTAACAGAATGATTAAATGAAATGTTAAACTCAGAAGCCCAAATAACTCAGATAACCCTCGGTAATTAATCAAACACTAACTTTAGTTTAGCCATAACACTAGGCAGTCACCATAGTCGGTACACCATAGTAATTAAGTCAGTTCCTATTTCTCCAGAACAATTCCACTCTTCTCCAGAACAATTCCCCTTTACCAGAATCGCCTGTTAGAAGACAGGAGAACACTCCGGTAAGCATAAGAGCATAATCAAAGATCACATAAAAACAGAACATCTCTGAAATAAATATTCAAACACAATCCAGCCACACTTTGGCCAAAATAAAGAAAAGGCTTACCCATTCAGCACAGTTGCACTGTCACTACACAAAAACACATTGCAGAAGCCATCCTGGCTCTGCCACCTCTCTGATGATCTATTCCCCATGATAAACCTACATTCTCATAATATGTAGGTGGAAAAGTGCACACATACGTACGAACTCACACTCAATGTTCACGCCCACAAACGGCTTGAGTCTAGTTTCAAAATCACCTCTACATCAAGCTCTCATAGCGACAGGACGAGGCACTGATTTGCTAAGACAGCAATCTTGATCACACCACCACAAAAAGACGTGTCAGCATTCCTAAGCTTGTCGCTCGGACGCTCTGTCTCCAGGGAAGTTAAATGATGATTCTCCACATTCTAAAAAATGTCATAGCATATCACGTTATATATTATTAATCATATTATCTTAGCAAAACACCCCTTTATGTAATATATATATATATATATATATATATATATATATATATATAATATATATAATATATATATATCTATATATATTATATCTACCACTGCTATTCGAGCTGTGTCAATTCAGACCAGCGTCATTTGCAATATATATTTATTTCAAGACTTCTTGTGGAACCCCTGGTGATGGTATGAGGAACCCCAGTGTTCCACAGAACCCTGGTTGGAAATCGCTACCCTAGAATCATCATCACAGTAAAGCATTGTCATAAATTAAACAGTAAAAAGCAAAAATTGCTCAGAGAATCTTGATTCAATTTTCATCATAATGAATAAATGAATAAAATTGTTTAACATGAAAATAGTTCTTGTAATAGGATTGTTGTGACTGCATTCGGTGTGGTTTTATTCCCGTTGATAGTGGTTTGGGAGAAAGTGCATTGCATATTCCTGAATTAAATAGCAACATTATTTTACTCCTGGCATCATAATCAGTGTTGACGCAGTATCCATCACAGGCTTTGGAAACTGAATAATATATTACTGACGCTTTCGTTTCCATGCTATACTTTGCGACTGCTCTCGGAAGCTTGACCTTTTAATGCTTTTGTTGGAATTGAAGCGAAATTCTGCGCATTTAGTTTTAGCAAATATCGTGCTGGGAGTGGAAAAACAGCGACGTTCGTATTTTAACATGCAGTGTAAAGTAATTTCATTTGTTAACATGAAATCCAATAAAGCTCCATGAAAATGACATTTTTGGTTTTACTAAAAGATGAGTAAGTTATCAAAATTTGTTCAGTAAATCAGTTTCCATTGGCCTTGAAAATAATGATTAAAAGAAAGGAACACTAAATAGCAAGTGAAATTGCCTACATAATCAATGTATAAACCCATATTATGATGAAATAAAATTGTTTAGAAAATTATCGTATACGAAACGAATAAAAAAAAATTAGCTTGACATTTTTTTTTTTTTAGAGAAAATGTGTTACAAATTGTAAAAATAGAAAGAATGGAAAATAGATATTACGAAAATAAAGCTGAAAAATGTCACGATAAGGACGTTAGGAAAGTTGATAGAATCCTCTTAAGCTTATGCTCATAAAAGAATATCACGTAAGAAAAATGAAAACAAATTGTTTATAGCATCATCCTGGAATCATCATGAAATAAACAATAATTTGTTTTTGAGAATCATGATTGAATTTTCATCATGATAAATAAATATGAAATTGTTAACAAGGAAAATAGTTTTTTGTAATAGGATTGTTGTAATTGCATTGATTCCCGTTGATAATGGTTTGGGAGGAAGTGCATTGGGTACGCCAGCTTGAAATAGCAACATTATTTTGCTCCTCGCATCATAATAGATATCGACACATCATCCATCACAGGTTTTAGAAGTTGAATTATATATTGCTGAGGCACTCGTTTCAGTACGAACGTTACTTTGCGTTTGCTCTTTCGAAGCCGTTTAATATCTTTATTGAAATTGAAGGAAAACTGCGCGATTATTTTGAGCAAGAGTCGTGCTGGAATTGAGAAAAAAAATAATAAAAAAGCGACGTTCATATTTTAATATGTAGCGCAAAGTGATAACAATTTCTTTATTAACGTGAAATCAGATACGTTCAGTGTAAATAAAAAAAAATTATCGTTACGTGTTTTTCATATAAATAATTCATGAAGAAATATGATGCTGAAGCGCTGAGATTAAAGAGTGGGCCGTAATTTCGAAGGAATTAATACATATGCTTTCTTTCATTTTTCTCTTTAAATCTTCAGTTGAAAATACTTATGGCAAAGTTAACAAACTTTACTCAAGCGTCTCAGTTGGCGTGATCGGTATGGTCTTGACCTGCCACCTCGGTGGCGGCGAGTTCGATTCTAGGGCATTCCATTGAGGAGTTAGAAATGTGTATTTCTGTTGATAGAAGTTCACTCTCGACGCGGTTCGGAAGTCACGTAAAGCCGTTGGTCCCGTTGATGAATAACTACTGGTTCCATGTAACGTACCATACAAATAATCTAGAAGACTCCAAAAGGAAATCAGCCTGAAGAGAGAGACGAGTTATAGGAACAGGTGATAATGAT
>NC_061087.1:90524953-90538609 GCF_015104395.2 Macrobrachium nipponense | reverse complement strand
CAGGCCACCATCTTAATATAAAAATATCAATTTTTTCCTCTATGTTTTTACGAGCATTGCGATTGTCAGTCCACAATATTTGGATCAAGAAATTGAATACATAAGAAAAATAGGAAGAATTTATGCTATCCTTCACATATATTAGACATTTGTTATAATAAGGCCCACAAAAAGTTTTATACTGAAATTAACACACAGAAAGAAAATTCTAAGAACATTCTCAGGTTTGCCTTATTTTAACGGATTTGAAACCATTAAACCATTGTTAAAAGCTTTTTATGTCAACCTTGTTTCTTCCTATAATAACACACTAAAAGAATGTTAATAAAAAATGGCCCAGAGAAAGCAACAACATAATATATATTCCATGTATTGATTGTCCCTCATTCTATCTCGGACAGTCCAGCAAAGGCTTAGAAGTAAGGCTAAGCCAGCATAAATACTCTGTAAAAACTGGGCAAAAATCTAATGCATTATTTATTCATTTAAGTGAAAACAACCACCGAATTAATTGGATTGATAATTCAGTAATTGCACGGTCAAGAGATGTCTTATCACGAAATCTTTTAGAATCTGCTTTAATACATCTTACTTTTCATTGTAATTTCAATGTTAGTCGTGGCCTTTTTCATTTAGACCATTGTATCTGTAACATGTTTAAGAATGACCTCAAAGATATTATTACTGACTTAAAATAAAAATCAGTTGCCTTAGATTTATTTTAAAAAAAACAAAAATTTATTGTAATGTAGGTCTGTCATGTTTTGCGAACATGGTTTTGTTTACCAGGTTCCGAATAGCTGTCACCTCAAATAACCATTATTGTCTGGAGATTGTATCTGAGATGATTGTCTTAAACCGTTTAATTGCACCCTTTGTTTTATTGCTTGTGGTGGGAAGGTTTTCTTATCTTCCAGGTGTGTCGGATTCTAGGTACTAATCCCTTTTATAATCCCTATCTGTCAGTTATACGACCCTTCTTGTATTGTCTTTTCTCGTATTTTTGTCAGTATCTGCTTCAGTAAAGGACTTTTAAGTCGAAAGATCTTGCAGACTCCGTCGTTTATTTTTCCATTCGTGGCTTTATCTTTAATTATGGATTTATCACGTTCTAACTTTCGTGATTCAGTTAATACATATATCTATCTATATATATATATATATATATATATATATATATATATATATATATATATATATATATATATGCATATATATATATATATATATATATATATATATATATATATATATATCTATATCTATATATATTATCATATATATATATAATAGATATATATATATATATATATATATATATATATTATATATATATATAATATATATATATAGAGAGAGAGAGAGAGAGAGAGAGACGAGAGAAGAGAGAGAGAGAGAGAGAATCAATGTATTGGCATTCTAGAAGAGTGAATTAGACCAGGTTCTCACCGATAATGAAGAGTTCAGACACATTTCATTAATGTAAACCACTCGAAAAAAACTCAAATCTCTATCAAATAGGTTATTCTCAAGTATACTACAACGTTACTAATTTATCAGTTTCATCTTTTTAAGGCCTAACTCACGATGAAAGTGACCTGTATTACTTCAGGCATGAATTACCGACACACCAAAGAAAACAAGAGATATGGTACTACGGAACCACACTCGTCGTTAACAAAAATGGTAGTAGAGTTGAAGGCGTCGCCTTTGTCTTGAGAACAACGGGTATTGTCGTACGATATTCAGCTCGGCATCCTCGGTTTTCTATTTTAAGAAATGAAAAAAAAAGGGTAGGGTCAAAACATCAGTGTATTTAATATCACGGAAACAATATTAGGTATTGCACATGGATGTGTTCATTATTTATATGCAGAGAGAGAGAGAATGATCAGGTCATCCCTATTAAGGTAAATTTTTAATCAACTATCAATACAGCACTAACAACAAACGTACGCACACTATCAATAAAGGCATACACAACGGCACATACATACATCCACACATACATATATAAAATATATGTATGTGTGTATATATATTTGTATGTAAGTATATATATATACACTATCAAAATGTACTTAGCAAGTTGGCAATTGGTAACTAACGCTACCTTTAACATAGAATAGTTTGCGAACCCTTTAAGCCAAGACAAGATCAAGGTCAACTTGATACCTAGAGTCACAGGTCAAATGTGTATTGAACTTTTACAATAATGTTTTAACCATATGAGAGAGAATTCATACGGAGCAGGCATAATCTACTAATTAAGTACACGGGCAAGGTGGGGTCATGTTCAGTTCACAGAGGTCAAATGGCAAACTAAATTCAACATTGGCATTTAATTTTGAACTACATTTGACAAAGAATTCATACCTGGTATACTCCACTATTGAAACTGACGTTTCAGAGTTAGGTCCATGTTGCAAAGTGAGAGTTAAAAGGTGAAGATCATACAGAGGTCAAAGACCAAACAGGAATTATGAAACCAGTTTTCCCTGATATTATGAATTGTAAAAATAAGTTTGACGCAATTATTACCGCCTCACCACCAAAGGTGACTACACTCTAAAACGATTACGTTTTCCAATAAAATATATGGAAAACATTGGTTAAACCAGATATACTCATTACCGAACCCATTTATACTGAATAAGAAGACCATGCAATACAATAACCTTATCATATTGACGCCTATTAAATGTCTGCATTCTTAGAGTAATTTAAACCATAAATCCATAGCAATACTGCCTTCATATCTTAATTACTCTCTCTCTCTCTCTCTCTATCTCTCTCTCTCCCTCTCTCTCTCTCTCTCTCTCTCCTCTCTCTCTCTCTCTGTGTGTGTAAGTACCACGACTAGAGAAAACAGCCATACTTAGAAAATTAGAAATAATTTCATTATTGTCTCACCTCTTGCCTCTACAAACTTAATACAGCTATCGTTGCTCCATTTTTCTTTTTTCTGCAGCTAACAGGTTACTGTACAATACGTCGGCTGGAAGAGACCCAGAAAGGTACGCTTATGATGACATTAATTTCAGGATCGTGGAATTCTTTCCGTTATTCTCTCCTGTATTGACTCTATTTTACATGAACGGATGTGTCATTTATAGTTGAAATTATAATGACAAAGCCACAAGGGACTATTGTTGTTAACAAGACATACCCTACGATTATTACGAATCCAATGTATAAGAGCCAGGTCTGGGATAACATTTCAGGAATGAAGGAGGTCAAACTAATATGCACAGCTCTCTCTCTCTCTCTCTCTCTCTTCATCGAATCTCTCTCTCTCTCAATCTCTTCAACTTCTCGTCTGCATCTCTCATCTTCTTATCTCTCTCATCTCTCCTCTCTCTCTCTCTCTATTTATAATATATATATATATATATATATAATATATATATATATATATAGTATATATATATATGATTTTGCAACAAATATCCCTGTGGTGATTGGCCAAAGAATTATATATTATTCCTTAACAATTAGAAAAGCAATCACATATGGGCATCCCTATCCTACGGAAGCATTGCTAGGTCAACGCAGTCTCCCTTCGTATAGTAACAAAAGGTAATTGTAATAATAAGCTATAACACTTTAATTACAATAATAAGAAAAAAAATTCTTACTTTTGGACAGCCTTCTCGTTTTCACGACATAACTATACTGTTGATCATCCCAATTCAGATCTGACCTTGCGCTTAGGGGTGACAGCTGGCCTGATACCATGCCTGAAGCTGAAAGTTAGTAAGCATCGTCAAATATTAACTTCATAAAAACCACGAATGCCTTATGAATAACATTTGATTGGTCTCTACAAATGCCGACCGTTCTGTCATATGAACGTGTTAGATTGTTATGATGAAATAAGCTGTTCTGCCATACGGATGTGATTGAATGGTCCCTAAAAAATTGGACTGTTCTGTGATATGAATCTAATTAATAATTAATATCATAAAAAGGCGTTGCAAAGACTTCTCAGCTAACAAGACCACGATTGATTTGTCAGTATATATCAACTGGCATCGCAACGATTACACTTACGTAATGCATCATTCATATTTTACAAATATAATTAAGGTCTTTTGTGATTCACACTTATGACAAGAAAAAAAATTATTATTTCAAAATACATATATTAGAAAAAAACATCTAATGGGATCAATTTTAATCTTTAGCTTTGCTGGTCTTCTGTTCAACATATTCATTTTGCCTACTACTACTTCTACATTTTTAAAAGATTAGATATCTACCTGAGCGCTTTTTTTTTTTTTTTTTTTTTTTTTTTTTTTTTTTTTTTTTTTTTTTTTTTTTATTGCATAATTTTGAGTGTAACTAATTCTAATCTACATCTAAAAAAATCCACCACCTTAAGTTAAGAAAGTTACGGCACGTTGCTATTAAGAACCGAAAATATTAGGAGAAGCGGAAGCCTGATGATCAAACTGATGAATAAACTTCTGACCATATTTTGAATAAATGGAAGTGAAGACAGCAATCTTATGGTTCAATTCTCCCTCCACATATAAACAAATACCTCTGACGGGATATTTGTAAACAAGAGCTGAGTAATGACTCGGGAGTCGTCTAAATAATTATGTTATGATAAAGGCAGTGTGGTTTAAGGCAAGAAGGTGATTATGTAGGTACCAAATGAAAATTACTTGGTTATTTAGCTAGGAATCATCGAAAAATGGTGATGACCATACTGAATTTGGCTCAGAATGTCTATGATTTAAAGTTGAAACACATGTTAAAATGAAACTAGTTGATGTAAAATCAACTAGTGTCTACGAAGGCTGTAAATTCCTCAATTGAATTGGCTATATATATCCAATGCCTTAATATACAGACGATCTACATTATGGTTTATACAGGGAGCAAATCGTAAATTGAAGTTGCCTTACCCTAGAATGAAGACAAAAATGTGGACCAGTGATGTACACCAAAGTGTAGAATACATACTTCATTCCTTAATTAAACAATCTTACGAAGCGGTTGTAGAAAATATCGCTAAAGACCTCCCTGACTGGAGATCACACTGAAACTGTTAAAGCACCACGTCTGTGTTGTTTAACCCAGACTCGTACCTGGAAATGATACGTCAGCAGGTAGGTTTACCTAACGGAGTTTGTGTACTTCGACGTGATCATTTTCAATACTGGGCAGTTGTTGCAACAATTCTTCACTAATGGTGACCTCTGACACTTGCCTGGACCGCTTTTACAGAAGACGTTGTCCTTGATATGATGAAAGCAAAAATAAAAGGGAAGTCCCTGAAAATGATATAAAGTGGGCTTTGTTTTTAAGGGATACCAAAGTGCTTCACTAGCTGTATTTTAGTGATTTTCTGCAGCGCTTCTCTTCGCAAGGCTTGTCAATAGTTGATGATGCTGACTATACATACTCGAAGCAAAATTCCTATGAAATGAAAATGCTAGCTCAAGGACTTAAACAATACCTTTAAAAATCACATAACATTCCAAGATTAATAACAATGCAGTCATTAGAGTTGATTTTCCAAGAAAGGAGATCATTACGATGTTTTGCAAAACATCCGTGATACCTTTGGACACTTCCCAGCTAAACAATAATATGAAAATCTAGGACGTGTTTTCTGAACATTTTTAGGTCAACAGTATTCATGATTTACCAGTCTTTCTGACTGTGTGATTTTTTAACAATATCATAAGTTCAACGATAAAATAGCTTTTTATATCATCAAATAATCTTGGGTTGAAAAGTAATCTGCTTATGACAAATGGCTGATATGAATGAAAAATTTAGTATCTATCAGTTTTTGCTGATTTATTCTGTTTCTTTGTTATTTCTAATCTTTTACGCAAACACACAATTTAAATTTACATAGAATATATTATTCTCCGAAGATTTTTCTGCCAAATGAACATATTTTTTAACATGTCTTCAAACAGATTGTTGAATCTATAGGTAAATGTTACCAACTTCCGTGAAAAACAAATAATTATTAAAAGAAAGTAAAAAAAACATAACCATTAAATATTCCCATCATTGCACAGGATACATTAGGAAATATTAAAATAGCATTTACATTTACTATTACAAGTATTTTACACCACACTCGGAGCCCGTGAAACTTCGACTGACTTTATTTCTAGCATATCCGCTATTCTGAAAATACAGATAGGTAGCTGACTGCCCCTTCCTAAGATACCAGGATTAGGTCATCTTCAACACAAACAGAATGCTACTTTGTTGCTTTCAGGATGACCGAAAAGACGGCCATTCAATAGAATCGATCTGGCCGTGAAATGAGCTTCATTCACCTTAACCGAGACAAGACTTTACAAATAACATATCGGCTGTCGATGAAATAAACATGGAAAATACCAGAGGAGGGTCAATGAGGGAATGGAAAGGAATACAGAGTTTAGGTCAAAGGCCAAGCACTGACCTATAAGGTCATTCAGCGTCGGAAAGGAAATTGAGAGTACGTAGTTTTTGAAAGGTGTAACAGGGAGCAAAACCTCACAGCTGCACTCTGAAGTAATTGATAGGAGAGGGTTACCAGCAAGATCGAAGAAAGATAATATGAATGGAGGTACAGTAAAAGAAATGAAAAGGGTTGCAGGTAGGGGGCGGGCTGAAGACACTAACCCGTTACGATGAGGGTAAACGATGGTTTCCACATGATCAGGCAATGACAGATGGTACCTAATGGTATTGGAGTCCAAATAGGAACGACATGCTTCATAAGTTTGGTGCATTTCTTGTTCACAGAAAAACACAACGAATTAGCAATTCTATTTCTAATCAGAATATAAAAATAACTAAGAGCAGAGCGGAAATCATAGGGAGAAGCAGACGTTTGATGCTCTATTACCAAGTGTGTGTGTGTGTGAGAGAGAGAGAGAGAGAGAGAGAGATAAACGAAGGCAATCAATGTCTCTACAACGTTGCGTCTCTAATTCCACTGTCTTATCCCAATATAATTTATCCCTTACAAGATCGAAGAATGCGAAAATAGCTTCCATTCCACAAAACCAACCATAAAAAGTCTTCCGGATGAATCATAAATTCACGAATGAGAGAGGAAATTTCAACCCCCCCCCCCCTCCCCCCCTTGAGGTGGCAACTCTCCGAGGCAGAAGAAATGGCGGGAAGAGGACAGATGCAGTACTGAGAGAAGGCTCGTATTGCATTTCTGGTGATACTGACGGGGGAGTAACGAACATTTTCCCTTGAGGAGATGGGGGGAAAGAGGACAGCAGTGACGCTCATAAAAAATATATATATACCGAAGCTCTAAAACACAGAGCTCAGAGTCCACACTGAATCTCCCAAAGCACAATCATGGTCCCCACTGAATCTTCTGAATCAAGCATCCAGGATGAGCTTTCCGCTCACATACAATAATTCTCACGAAAAGAAAGTGATGAATAAATAATCGCATATACGAGATTAGACATTTCAATCATTCAATTATCTAATCATCCCGAAACATGGCCGATGAAGCGTAGTTTCAAAGAGTGAAAAATAAAAAAAAATAAAAAGATGGCGTAGGTGACATTAAAAAAAAACATACACTAAAAAAGATCCACATATGTAAATAAACGTCTAAGAAAAATATATTTCTTTCAAATTTAGACAATTATAAAAATCACTAGTTTACTAATAATTCAAAAACACGGGAGAAACCTACGTATATCTCAAATTTACTTTCGAGAAAACAAAAAAACATTTACAACACGCGAAATAATTTCATCATTTTAACATCAAAAACATGAATTCATTTTCCTTTTGCAATTAAGTTGTTGCACAACAGTTAGAGATATCCATTGAGAAATAACATATGTCTTTTTTTTTTTTTGAACAGGGGCTCTGCTCTTACGAAGCCCTTTCTGCAGTTGAAACAGATTAAATTTGGTCCATTTGGTTGCAGGGAAAGAGAATTCAGGCTCAATGTTAACATCATTCTTTCTCTTTTTTGGTGAAGGGCCTTACTTTCCTATTCGGAATACGTTCTTTGAAGCCTTAGTTACCTAAATTGCAGTCGTTAATACAAAGGGGATTTTAGGCATTCTAAATATCTCATGGCTGGTACAGCTTCCCGGTAATCTTTAATGATGTTATTCATTTATAATGATGTTTTGCCTTTAAAGGTTAAATTATAAAGGCCGTGGTGAAAACAAGTTACAATTTTCATATAAAATGTCCTGGTATGAGATAGAATATTATAATGAGATATTTTTCGTGTCTCCTTCTTCTTCTCCATTTTATTATTAACATTATTATTTTTTTTTGGTGAGAGAGAGAGAGAGAGAGAGAGAGAGCCTATCACCAGTCCTATAAATTTGATGGTTTTTGGTATTTATAGTGTGGGGTTCCGGGTTGCATCCTGCCTCCTTAGAAGTCCATCACTTTTTCTTTACTCTGTGCATGTGCGCCGTTTCTAGGAGCACACTCTTCTGCATGAGCCCTGAAGCTACTTCAGCCTCTAGTTTTTAAAGATTCCTTTTCAGGGATCTTGGGACGGTGCCTAGTGTTCCTATGATTATGGGTACAATTTCCACTGGCATGTTCTTTACCCTTCTTATTTCTATTTTCAGGTCTTGATACTTATACATTTTTTCCCTTTCACTTCAACTCTGGTGTACCATGGTATTGCGACGTCAATGAGTGATTCTTCTTGATTTTGTCAATCAACGTCACGTCAGGTCTATTTGCACGTATCACCCTATATGTTCTGATACCATTGTCCCAGAAGATCTTTGCCTGATCGTTTGCTATCAATCTCGCAGGTTGGTGCTCGTACCACTTATTACTGCAAGGTAGCTAGTGTTTCTTGCACAGGCTCCAGTGGAGGGCTTATGCCACTGAATCATGCCTCTTTTTGTACTGGTTCTGTGCTAGTCCCGGACATTCGCTTGCTATGTGGTTTATGGTCTCATTTTCAATATAAGTGCCGGGCATTCGCTTGCTATGTGGTTTATGGTTTCATTTTTCGTATTGCACTTCCTGCATATGGGTGAGATGTTATATCCATTTATCGTTCTTTGAACACACCTGGTTCTTAGGGCCTGATCTTGTGCGCTGTTATCATCATCATCATCATCATCATCATCATCATCATCACCATCATTATTACAATTTCTATTTTTATTATTATTATTATTATTACTATTATCATTATTATTATCATTAAAGAAAATACCTTAAAAATAACCTTAAGGGACAGATCGGTAATTCGTAAATTTTGCCAAAGTCCAGTTGACAAAAATCATCATGAAAACAGACAATATTAATAAAAAATGTAGCTATATGATATGATGGGACATATAAAGCACATGTATAAATAAAGGAGAGAGAGAGAGAGAGATGAGAGAGAGGGAGAGAGAGAGAGAGAGAGAGAGAAATCATCTGAACAGGTGCTATATATCACTAAAAGACGATATTAGTCAAACCCCACCTATCATGTATGACGGGATGTACCGCACATGAATGTACAGAATAGAGAGAGAGAGAGAGAGAGAGAGAGAGAGAGAGAGAGAGCTATCCTGTATTCAAATGCTTTATAAAAGCATTCCACCCAACAATTCTTAAACACCAGCAACTCCTCCCCTAAAGGGAGAAGCGTGACGCCTGAGACGTTCCTTTGCAGTAAAACGTAAACAAACGAGAGGGAAAGAGCAGTTGTTGCGAATTTTATGTTGACTTGTGCAAGAACTGGTCCCTCGGAGAGTCTCTCGGCTCTTAATGCTTGCACTGAAAACGAGAAAAGGCCGAGGCTTCCGTAAATGATTTTTCAAAAAATTACAATTGTCCAAAAAACGCCATTTTTGCGAGCATAAATATATCATCCTAAGGGACATCACTGTCGAGGTAAAAGGCTTGAATTACTTTCGGTGTTTAAAGCGCCTCTTTAATGCACGAGATACAATTCAAAATACCATGTATTCTGTAAATTCATAATACCATGTATTCTGTAAATTCAAAATACCATGTATTCTGTAAATTCAAAATACCATGCATTCTGTAAATTCAAAATAACATGCATTCTGTAAATTCAAAATACCATGCATTCTGTAAATTCAAAATAACATGCATTCTGTAAATTCCAAATACCATGTATTCTGTAAATTGCAAGTCGAAATACATGAGGATAATGAGCAAAAGTACACAAAGTACGAAAATACTGGTTCTATATATTGATGAACTTTCATAATAATATTAATAAGAGATTCTATTTTTCAAACATTCAAGCAATACTTAACCACAGAAAATCAATGCCATGTTGATTTGTAAAAAACTGATTATCTTCGAAAATATCTTTGGTAATCTTGAGAGAGAGAGAGAGAGAGTCATAAATAACTTTTGTAATCTAGAGAGAGAGAGAGAGAGAGAGAGAGAGAGAGAGAGAGAGAGAGAGAGAGCTTGTGTAGCAACAGAGCAAGAAAAAGGTTTTTTCCTGCCGATTCTTCCCTCCAGCTTGTTATCTTTCTCTCCTAAGGCGACCTCCTCGCCTTCCCTATTGACACCATCACCGGGGCCGCCTATGCGAGAAATCCATTTGGGCGATGCCTGGCTCCCTCCCTCGCTCGACCCGGCCATTTCATATTGACACTTCCGGAACCGGCCTGTTCCATTTCCTCCTAACACAAACAAGAACGAAACTGTTCCTGAACACGTAGGCACGCACGCGCTCGCTATCTTGGCAAGCAGCATTTTACAAGAGCAAGAAAAGCTGCCTAAAGTTTTTATCAAGGAAACGTTTGTTGGATACGATCTTTTTGGGGAGAATCATTCATGGCCGACTGTTACTAATCTAATTCCACAGTCCTAGAGATTGTAAGATCATTATATAAAATATTTTTTAGCACTTAGTTTTTTTTTTATAGTAGCTAAAGTAAATGAAAATTATTCTATAGACCTACGAGGAGGTAATAGACAATTTTTGAAAGGCCTACAGCCTTCAACTCCAAGTAAAATGGACCCCATTAAATATCTGCATAACTATTACATCTGTACCCGTCACTGCTGCAACGCTAGTATATAATAAAAAAATCAATAAGCATCACAAAACTTTAAAATACATAACCTTAAAAGAAGAAATTTGACTCTATCAACGGCCCATATGAATCAATTGCCCTTCCTGCAATTATGAAGAATCGATATCAGAAATCAAAATATTTATGACAATCTAATGAAAATAAAGAATAGGCTTATTGTCTTCGAGATGAATTTGCCTACTAATTTGCAAAAATACATTAACATACTACCTTTCAGGATTTTTTGCTAAATAAAATGACCGACAGCTGAAACAAAATTAGGGTATATCAACATTTCATGCAATCGCTTAAGCAATATCTAATATAAAAATAAGACTATAATAATACCCTTCCTGGAAAAAATTTTTATAAACGCTAAAGAATTTATCGTATCAAACTTGATACAGTTTCCTTCATAACCTCTCTCTCTCTCTCTCTCTCTCTCTCCCCACACATACATAAACGAAATGTAGATATATATATATATATATATATATATATATATATATATATATATATATATATATATATATATATACTATATATATCTACATTTCGTTTATGTATGTGTGGGGAGAGAGAGAGAGAGAGAGAGGTTATGAAGGAAACTGTATCAAGTTTGATACGATAAATTCTTTAGCTTTTATAAAATTTCTTCCAGGAAGGGTATTATTATAGTCTTTTTGGGGAGAATCATTCATGATTTTATATATATATATATATATATATATATATATATATATATATATATATAAATTCGCTCTACCTCGGAATTGATATATTTTCATATATGTACCGAAGGGGAATTTTTAGTTGATAATAACTTCGTCCCCCTATGGGATCGAACCACCGTCCAAGTGGACGGGAACGAAATCAGGACAGACAGTAACGCTATCCAATCAGCCAACAGAGACCCTATAAGTTTATATCGATTCTGACCTTACAAATCACCCTCGAACTCGGTGCTTTCGTAATTAGAATCGATATGAAACCCCATCTACCATGTTAGTCAATTCGACCGTTTGACCCACGTAGCCTTTTGTAATGAATAATTATCACATCGAACCGTGATTCATTTATATATCATTCGAGCTACAAATGTCCTTTAATATATAAATTCGCTCTACCTCGGAATTGATATATTTTCATATATGTACCGAAGGAGAATTTTTAGTTGATAATAATTTCGTTCCCCCCCCATGGGATCGAACCACCGTCCAAGTGGACGGGAACGAAATCAGGACAGACAGTGACGCTATCCAATCAGCCAACAGAGACACTATAATTATTCATAACAAAAGGCTACGTGGGTCAAATGCTTGAATTGGCTAACATGGTAGACGGGGTTTCATATCGATTCTAATTACGAAAGCACCGAGTTCGAGGGTGATTTTGTAAGGTCAGAATCGATATAAACTTATAGTGTCTACTGTTGGCTGATTTGATAGCGTCACTGTCTGTCCTGATTTCGTTCTCGTCCACTTGGACGGTGGTTCGATCCCATGGGGGGACGAAATTATTATCAACTAAAAATTCCCCTTCGGTACATATATGAAAATATATCAATTCCGAGGTAGAGCGAAATTAGATATTAAAGGACATTTGTAGCTTGAATGATATATAAATGAATCCCGGTTCTATGTATAATTATTCATAACAAAAGGCTACGTGGGTCAAACGGTCGAATTGGCTAACATGGTAGATGGGGTTTCATATCGATTCTAATTACGAAAGCACAGAGTTCGAGGGTGATTTGTAAGGTCAGAATCGATATAAACTTATATTGGGTCTCTGTTGGCTGATTGGATAGCATCACTGTCTGTCCTGATTTCGTTCCCGTCCACTTGGACGGTGGTTCGATCCCATGGGGGTACGAAATTATAATCAACTAAAAATTCCCCTTCGGTACATATATGAAAATTTATCAATTCCGAGGTAGAGCGAATTTAGATATTAAAAGACATTTGTAGCTAGAATGATATATAAATGAATCACGGTTCAATTTGATAATTATTCATAACAAAAGGCTACGTGGGTCAAAGGCTATGTAGGTCAAACACTCGAATTGGCTAACATGGGTAGACGGGGTTTCAAATCGATTCTAATTACGAAAGCACCGAATTCGAGGGTGATTTGTAAGGTCAGAATCGATATAAACGTATAGCGTCACTGCCTGTCCTGATTTCGTTCCCGTCCACTTGGACGGTGGTTCGATCCCATGGGGGGACGAAATTATTATCAACCTAAAAATTCCCCTCGGTACATATATATGAAAATATATTAATTCCGTGGTAGAGAGAATTTAGATATTAAAGGACATTTGTAGCTCGAATGATATATATATATATATATATATATATATATATATATATATATATATATATATATATATATATATATATATATATATATATATTTATACAAAAATTCTTTCTCGTACGAAAAATTCATATAATACAAGCACACTTACGGTAAAGTGCAGTCAAACTTCATATTATATAGAATTTCCACGTAATGTAATTTCATACATCCATTATTCAATTTCATTTTCCCCCCATGATTTAGCCGATTTGATAATAAAATTGTGGTGGCGAAGGCAGAAAAACAACAGATAAATTAT
>NC_061087.1:90509953-90519953 GCF_015104395.2 Macrobrachium nipponense | reverse complement strand
CCCCCCCACAAATTTTTTTTTAACCCAAGAGGTACATGTAAGTCTAGCGAGCAGTGCACCACTCTACCACTGTGCCCAATATGCGTAGCTGACTCGAACCTTCATATGAGAGTCAGCCAGTCAGAAGCGCTCACTTTCCTCCCGTCACTCACGGTCCGAATATCCTATGTGTAAACTAAACAGCCTTCCAGCTTTATACGGATTTATAAGACATCTACGACAATCATACGACAAACGCATCCACATAACTGGATAACCTCAGCGTAGAGAGAGAAAGTACTTACATATCCAATTACACGCTTCACTTGAGAACAAACAACTAGAGGCGGCGGAAATCAGAACAAAGCCTATGCTGGAGGAGCAGTTGATTTTCTAGGGGAAGCTCCAGGAAGCTAACTCGAGCTTCATTTTCGGCGGGGAGTTAGGTTCCAGACGCCTTCTGGAACGTAAAACCTGCCGATGAGAGGAGGAAATGTGCAACATAGAAAATGCTTTCAGTATTGTGCCTATATATGAACCCTCTACATAATAGCAACTATTTTATCCCAACATTTTACAGGTAACAGAAAATCTAACTATATAAAATATGTATATATATATTATATATATATATATATATATATATATATATATATATATACATATATATATACATATATATACACATATATATATATATATGTATATATATATATATATATATATACATATATATATATATATATATATATATATATGTATATATATATATATATATGAGCGCGCGCGCGCGAGTGTGTGTTTGCGTGATTGGGTTCCTGAGAACATCAAGACAAATGAAGCTGTTCATTCTGTACCTCCTCAAATATGGATGAACCTCCACATCGGCCGCATTAAAAAACTTTGTGTGTGTTTATATATATACTATAGATATATATATATATATATATATATATATATATATATATATATATATATATATACATATATATGTGTGTGTGTGTTTATAAGCGCACCGTGTGTAGGCGTCGGTGGGTGGGTGGAAGTCTGTAAAATATGCATTGAAATGAATAACAACGGCATTTCACTCCCCCCCCCCCCCCCTCACCACACACACACACACACACCACCTTCACATACTATTATGTAAAGTTACAAAAATAATCCAATACAGATAAAAGATCTGTCAGGAACCACAAGGCACATGCTATTACATTAGTTAGTATCAAATACAATAATATAAAACGCAAACACATGCACACACATGTATCAGTAAAATCTCTTATTAAAAACCTGAATTTCGAAGCATAATACTTTTCATGTTACTAAGTTATAAACTGCATTCCTATGCCAACGTTATGCAGAACCTTATTTTTCCTTTCTCCAATTCTATTTAGCGCGCGTAACATACCATTATATTCCAAAAGTCTTACCTCCTCTAAAATACAAATTAATCGTTGAAACTCAAGCGTCAGAAGTTCTTCTCCGCTCCCGAACTTCCCCAAGCAACTCGAAAGAAGGTTAATTTACAGAGCGTTCTCCAAGCTGCCGGAACTGCCCTAATTAGGTCTATGAAAATACCACGATGGGGTATAATGCCGCGCACATGGCATCACTGCCAAAAGATAGTTAATGGAATAGAAGTGTTGGAGGATGTAAGCACCTTCAAAAACTTTGCTCATCGCCTTAATTAATTGCACATTATATAACACCTTTTCTCTCAAAGACAATTTCACCCTGTTTATTTGTTTGCTATTCACTTTATGTCTTATTTTTATTGGGACTTGGCGAAACCACAAATGAACACAATGCACTGAAATGTTTATAATTTCCACCTCCAACACAACAAAACTGTCTTTTTATAAAACATTTCAAACACTAAACTGAAAATCAAGTTTATTTTAAAAATCAAAACAAAATGTTTTGTGAAAATTAAATAATTCTATTGATTTTTTTTACTTGATGCATAGGCCGAGGGGGAAGAAAACTAAATCTTTTATTTATAACAAACCAGATACAAGTAATAAAATGTGCAACGTAACCAGTCCAAGTTTAACAATCAAACTTTACTGATAGTCAATTTAAATTTAATAAAACTTACTAATGCTAATAAATTATAATGGATATCTGAAAGACAAAGTAAAAGAAATATTCGACATCATATTAAGGCCCCTAAGGGCAAAAAGGGGGCACTCCGTAGGTCCTTACAACCAGCTCATTCCTCAAAAACGATGCTCCTCTTCCTAATCCCCGTTAACCTGGACTAGACTTACTTTTGTTCTACTGACATTAAAAAGATAAAACACAAAAAGAATACATAGAAAGGATATGGGGGAAGATCCTGAGGTGTTTTTTCCATTAACTTTTGAAAAGATTTCTGGTAGTTCTCTCTTTACTACATTTATTTAGATTAAAAGTAGGTATACACAAGTTCTCTTTATGAATTTTTAGGATATGCAAAGGCCACAAACTATTCCCCCTTTCTTTCTCGCGAAAAAGAAAAGAAAAAATTAAATCCGATGCGACACAGGAAGCCCCAAGCATACAATTTCGACTCTTCTAGGAGGGCCAGCCAGACGAAATTGGAGAGTAAACTCGCAAAGTTCAAAATGCAAACCCCTGGAGTTTCAAGTAACATATAAGAGTAGAAGAAAACAAAAAAGAAAAGGGGGAAAAGGGGTTAACTTCATTAAGAAAACAGAAAAGTTCGCAAAGAAGACGCGAAATATATGTGGATTATTTTCATTTCATAACAAATTCTTCTTTCTGGAAGGGGTGGCACAAGAAAGTGTGGGCTTTGCGGTTTCTCGGGAACTTATCATGGGCCCCCCTTTTATCTCGGCCAATGCAGGCTCTAAAATAAATTCACAAGCTGGGCCGGAGGGTAGGTAGTAGGCTGGGAGCAACCTACGGACAGAGCAAACACGAGCTGAATGCTGTAGTACACTCCACCACACTGTTATGAGAAACTGAGGAATTACTGAATGCCAAGATGAAACTAAATCATTATTGAATCGCACGATGAAACTGAAATACTACTGAATTGTAAGATGAAACTCAAGTATTACTACGTTGTAAAATGAAACTGAAGTACAAGATGAAACTGAAGTATGACTGAAATTTATGATGAACCTGAAATACTGAATTGGAAAATGAAATAATTTGGCAACGCCAAATTATTTAGTGGAATTAAAGGGCAGGCGTATCGAAAATTTTTGGATACAAATTAAACGCAATAGGTAAAATTCAAATATCGTACAAAATGGAAACACTGGAAGAACGAATCCCCCCCTCCCCCTCAACCAAGAGAGCTTGTAGGTATTCTTCGGCTAATTAGTTAGTTAGTTAATTTATTGACAAAACATACAATACGTTATGTACTTACATAAATTTATACAAGAGTACATTATTTTAGTTACAAAAATCATTAAGAACAAAACATAGTTTTACACACAAACATATGTACTCGCACCATATATATATTTTGTCAAAACAAAACATTAAACCATATAAATGGTAGTGAACACTTCACTGATGTAATCCCAGTACTCATGAATATACCTACATAAATCAACAACTAAATCAGGCTCCACATCCTCAAATAGCCACACTTGCAAAGTTCAACCTATTAAAAATCTTGTACGGCAACCGCCAGATAAGGACAAGAATAAGTACATGACTTTCTGATTGTACACTACTATTATCACAGTGGCAAGTTCTTGCATAGGTCGGGATCTGCTCCCATCTACCTGTCTCCACCTTCAGATTATGAGACATCAGACGCAAGCGTGTGAATGACACTCGGCAGAAATCTGGGACATACTGGGTAGTAGAATAGACCATAAATGTACACTCAGGGAAGGGTTTAACTCAGACACATATGTATTGAATTTCGGGGCATTTTCAGCTCTCTCGCGTACTTCCTGTGCAAACATTTCCAACGAATTTTGCTCCTCATTTTGTTCTAACATGTTTGCTAAAAAACTATAACCGGAGTTCCGTTGTCTCTGCACAAATCAAAGACGTAATTGAATGGCAATTCTTCATCTATATTTTCTCTCTTGGACACCAAAAGGATTTCTGTTTCTTCTTATGATATCCTTTACGGGCAGAATGCCTCCCTCCATCATACATAATTTAATACTCGTGTTCTTTCGAACACCAAGCAAAACTTTGACTAACTTATTATACTGTTTTTCTATCCCTTTAATATTATTAGTTGTCCAGGATTCACAGCTATATAACAGTGTTGCATTACCGCTGCATCGAAAACTCGTTTTTTTATATACATATGGCATTTGGCTGTTAGCCACACAAAAAATTGTAAACTTATTTACTACTGCCTCGCTACGCTCTCGTGCAGACTAATGACATCACCCACTTGCCACTATCCACGTACCACGCTCCAAGGTAAAGGATATCTCTCAGTGTATCTCAAAATAATACTTTCTACATTGTAGTTCTGTTTGATCATCATCATCATTATTTATCACAAAAATTTAGTTTTTGACTCATTAATACCATTCCATATTCAGCACAAAATTTACATAATACTTTTAACTTTTTCTTGCACATTTCTCTACTTGTAGCTAAGATAACCGCGTCATCCATTAGTAAGAGGACATTTAGTGCTCCTAAAAACAAAAAAATCCATCGGAAGCAACGGCTTCCTGCAACATACGCACCAGCCTGTCAATGTATACAATAAATATATACAACTTGTTGGAGCACCTTGTCGAACACCAATGGTGGCATTACTACTGCTGACTTCAAATGTGTTTTGTACATGAATACATTGCCTTAATTGCCATTAACATTCTCTTACCACATCCGTTTTCTTTTAAAACATCTATCATTTTGTTTCCTAGTACTCTATCGTACGCTTTAGAAAAATCAACAATAAGACGTACAATTTAATTTCTTAAAACTAGCAAAATCACACAACAAGCGTAATGCTAATATTTGTTCATACAACTCCTCTTTTTTTTGAGCACCTGCTTGACACTTATGTATATTACACCACAAACGTAAACGATTAAGAATTAAAATATCATAAATTTTCGCTAATGAATCCATTATTGATATACCTCTGTAATTTCCACACATCATTTTATTCCCTGTCTTGAATATTAAAACTAATTTGCTAATACACCATGAAACTGGGTAACTAATACATACAAACATCATATTAAACAAGATTAGTATAGAACACAGCCAGTTCACCAGGCAAGCAATTCAATATTCCGGGACAAATACCAATATAACTTTTATTTTTGTTTACTCCATTCAAGGCTTCTTTCAGCTCTCTCATGGAGAAGGATCATCGAGAACTGGAATATAAGGTATATTCTCATCATGTTCATATTAGAATAATCCGTACTATCTACGATTTTCCGGATTCAGTAAATCTTCAAAATAGTTTTTTAAACGTCGTATCGTTAGGCTGGTTACCCTCATCAGAATCAACATCCCCTTTCCAATTGATAGACTTCCATATAAGTTTATTCATTTGATTGAAGAATTCTATAGCCCACCTCGGTTGATTTCTATCCCATTCATGTCCTGATGATACGTGTTCCTTCTTACACCTCGCAGCAGCAGTCTCGCAATACAATCAAAACTCGAAGTCAAGGCCATCTCCAAGTCGTTGCTATCTTCTACAGCTGGTGGGGAAATATCTTGTAAAGTTCTTGCAAACACTCCACATCGATTTCTTTATAATTTAAAGACTTCTTGCATAATTTTCCGCTGGCAATTTTTGTGCATAAGTAGATTGGTTAAGGCAACTGATCGACTTACAAGGTCTTTAATATCTAATGTGTTCTGCTTTTTAGCAATAAAGTAACCGATATCGTGCATGATCTGACCCTTAACATCCTGGTGAATATGAAGTTCCTTTATCAGACTTAGGCAAGTTCTTTTAGCAAACACAAGTCAATTTCTGAAACCCATCTTCTTCCTTGTCTGTACGTTCATTACCTTTAAAATTTTTATCTCGAAACTGGAGATTATTTACAATCACCAAATCATTGTTATTACAAATATTAATAATGGCTCTACCATGATTATTAGTCACTGCATCTAACCCCTCAGAATACTGTACTTTCGACCGTCTTCATCGTAATACAGGCATTCCTATTCTTCCGTTAAAATCACCCAACACGATAGTGTTACCCGGGGAAAGGAAAGGGTATGAGCAGCCAGTTTTCCCATGCAGAACTGGGTTGTAGTACGAAGGGCGAGTCTTCCGGTGGTATGTAATTCCGCCAAATTGAAAACAACTCGGCCACCAAGCCATCGTTAGCCATATTTGACTTTCGTCGTCAGTATTTACATTCAGCACGTTGTTTTGTCAAGTACTTCTTTAATAACATCACAATTCCTCCCACGGTGAGGCCCTGCGCTTGATACATTTGTATAAACGTCAAACCCAGTACATTTAAATTAAAATACTCTTCTTTGATTCTTGAATAAACATTACATCAAATTCCATTACAAATTCAGAATGTGTTGATCCTCCAATTTGTCCTTCAGACCGCCTGCAATATTCCAAGAGCAAATTTTCAATTCAGTCATATTTTGTCTACCACTCAGAAAAAACGAGGACTAAATCTATCAACAACCAGACCGTCCCGAAGCAAGACACGATTTTTCCTATCGTAAGTTACAACAGTGGCAGTGTTGATAGCTTATCTCTCTCTCTTCACGTTCTCTCTTCCTGAGGCGGGCAAATTCTTTTCTAATGCATGGTGTAAATCCTTAATGTACACTTTTTGAGACCTGGAGAGCAGCGAGGAGGAACTTCTCTGATTAGGTTTTCTGCCTACTCTCACGCGCCACGCTAATTAAGAAGATTATGCGTCGACATTTTTCTCCCTGAGCGTGGCGAGACGGACGGACGGACGATGACTAAAGTTCCCAATGGTAAGTCATAAATAGAAAAGAAAAAAAAATCGCGTCGGCGAATTATGTTCCACGTCGAGTGGAAAAAGTCTTTCACTCTCTTAGTCATTAGGAGCATTAATTACAGCTGGCGGTAATCTTCTTTTTTTCTCTTTCTGTCTCTTTTTTTTTCTTTCTCTTTCGCTTTCTCTCTCTTCTACTTATGGGCATTGTAGCAATATTTTTAATGGATTTGTTTTATTTCAAAGAAACAAATAATTTGCGCTGACATAACTACATGGTTAATGATCTAGCGTTTACAAAGCTCTATGATTAATAAGGATATTTTATACCTAAGAACAAAACATCAAGCCGTTTAGCAATTCCCGCGATTTGCTAAGGAAATTATACACAAATGCCCCACAATATTTCTTTATATAAATGCTTGTTTAAACAAACAGACATATATTATTACGCTGATTCTCCACAACTTTTCTTCCTATAAATATAGTTAAAACCACAACATTTCTTCCTATAAATATAAGTGAAGCCACAACATTTCTTCTATAAATATGAAGTGAAACAACAACCAAACAAACGGGCAATTCCCTCTCGTCTTAACAACAGACCTAAGACAATTCCCAAAATGAACAGAAAAGGGAAAACAACAACAATCAGGTCATTCTTACCCCAAAGAAAACGAGCTAAACATATGAACAGACAAACTGGGGACCTTTCACTCCCCTTCCTCGTCTCGGTAACAGAGCCACACGGAAGGATCTCCTGTTTTCCCCAGATCGATGGCACTCATTTCCGTGCCATCGGTCATGGCTGCTCAACCTTCCCTCGGACTCATGTGCCGACTCGACTCGAAATTAACGACTCAGAAAGGTAGTGTTTTGCCCGAGGAGCAATCCGAAAGCCTATCATTGGCTTCTGTCTGAAGGGGCATATCTTTTTTCTACTACATAAAATGGGGATTAAAAGAATAGAGGGAAGTTTGTAAAAACAAATGAAGGAAAGTTTTTTTTTTGTTTCACTAGATACAACTTAACCGACAAGGTAACAGCACAAACAAATACGCAAATGTACTGTTTATATATATTATATATATATATATATATATATATATATATATATATATATACATTATGTGATTAACTGAGATAAGAAAAAACGAGCAATTCTTCTGACCTTTTAATTTCGAATATCTCTCTCTCTCTCTCTCTCTCTCTCTCTCTCTCTCTCTCATCTCTCTCTCTCTCTCACATCACACACACACGTTTTGTATGCAACTCACGTTCCCCTCGAGTGAAATAAAACACTTGAAACAGTAAATAACTCCAAAACGGTTATTAAACTGATCAGATGTTACAAAGAACCCGAACCACACCTTTAGTCCCATGGGCCAAAAATTGCCTCTAGCTAGTATTAAGCTCATTTTCCATTTAGCTTATAACTCAAAATATTATATCCTATGTCGTGGCTGGTGGAGATTTCTCTACGATAAAACAGTCAATGCTTGCAGGCAGATTCAGTAAAAAATATACTTCTGCACGAGCATGCTACTCATCGTTCGTCTTTTGAACTAATAACTGCAACACTTGCTTGTTTTTATCTTGAAAAGAAATACGAGAACACATTGCAGTTACCCATCAGTTAGAGAGAGAGAGAGAGAGAGAGAGAGAGAGAGAGAGAGAGAGATTCAAAGCAGAGCGTCACGGAAAATAATCTGTCACGGTGAATTTAATTATTAAATTCCATTTAAAATAACTTGAATAACCTCTTCCTCTACAAGCCCTTAGAAGCTCCAAGATCAAAATCAAGCTACTCTCTCCAACGATGCAACAGTGAATAACAATGAGTATGCTTGCTGCAAAATGAAATAGTGAATGTAACAGAGTACCCAATCGAGGTAAAAACTTCAGTATATCTTTTGCTTTGCTTCCTTCATTACAGTAATGCAACTCAATGACAAGCGTTGGCAAAACACAATTCAAAATATATATCGCTTCCTTCGATCATTAAAAATGAAACAAAATTCATCTTTTAATCTCAGTTGCCCTAAAAAGAAGAGACGTGCGACAGACATTTGCAGATCATAACTTATAATTGTGCAATATATCGTTTGTGTGCAGTGAAAAGCTGTTTCATTATGAGTGTTATCATCTCGGCATCAATTTCACAGATTCAAGTGAACTATTGTGGAATGATTTTCAAATATTATTTCGCGATTTTCAAACATTATTTCTCTCAATCCCTGAAGCACCTCACACAATTGTCTAACTACCATATGCGTCATTCACTACTATGGTGAACAAAATCAATCTTTTCAATAATAAATGAATAAATCAAAGAGAAATCTGAGCCTTATATCTAAAATAAAAAAAATAAAAGCTAAAAGTCATTACCAAATTATTTCTGAATACTCCACGCTACTTGTCACACCATTGCATTTAAATCTCCTAGTACATCCATCCTTTAAGGTTTCCTAAACCAAGCAGAGTACATTCAATTCCCAAACTTTTCTTTCACTCTCAAAGCTCTCTGTTCATTGATCAATTACATTCTATTCATGCACACGAACACATATGCATGTACATACATACATACACACACACACACACACACACACACACATATATATATATATATATATATATATATATATATATATATATATACATATATATATATATATATATATATATATATATATATATATATATATACATGAAATATGTATGTATTGTATGTATGTGTGTAGCATTTATGTTAGAGAGAGAGAGAGAGAGAGAGAGAGAGAGAGAGAGAGAGAGAGAGAGATGGGGGAAAGATCCACTATCAGGATTCTAAAACCTCCGAAAAAATCCAGCACAATATTTTGCATGATTAAATATATGAATATGCATATGATTACAACAAACTCTCTCGACCATTTTTTTTGAACCCACCAAACTCAAAACTGCAAAAAATATCAGCACGGAATTAATTTACTAAATTACGGCGAGCAGATTTCAGAAATTCTAGCGGAGAGAAAATGCTAAGATCAAGACTATACAATAAAATGAAAGGAAATATACCTAAAAACCCCGTGATGAATTAAATATATATATATATATATAAGGAATCGTATTCG
>NC_061087.1:90492453-90504953 GCF_015104395.2 Macrobrachium nipponense | reverse complement strand
CGAGCCCTTTCCACCCTTCTGTCAATCAGCTCTGCCTATCTGCAAACTTCCGACATTAAACAAAATCTTCATATTTCTTGCTCCGTCAATCTAGGTCTGCATTCGCTCCCGACAGAATCTCTCAATTCGCATCTTTTATTCTGGGTCGTTGACCTTTCACTCTACATTGACTCTTCTTTAGAACACCTTCTTATCTTCCCTCTTCAGTTATTGCTCACAACCGCCTCTCTCTCTCTCTCTCTCTCTCTCTCTCTCTCTCTCTCTCTCTCATATTTTCCCTATGGTTCTTTTTCACATTCCTCCGTTAAAAGTTACCATAAATTTCAATTGTTTCTATTGAATCTCTAAACAAAGTCACTTGCCATGAGTGTTTTACGACTGAAAATAAAACTCTATGATACACCAGCTTACAAATGAAATATGACCCATTGTAATCCTTAAGATAACTTGAACAAAAACTCAAACGGCAACAAAAACTCAAACGGAAAAAAAGATGATAGAAAAAAAAAAATACTCATACAAAGCGAACCCAAATAACCATTAACGAGATTTAAGTCCAAATAAACCCAGTTTGGAAAAATCGTCTGTTTGCCTTCAGCTTCATAAAACTACTACAGGGGATACGGAGTTACCAACGCAATTCAAAGGGGATTAAGGTGTTAAAAAGGTATATCGGTGACCTATACAGTCGGTTTTCTGTTTTTTTTATTACCGATTTTTCGTTTCATATCTCTATCACTTCGAGTGCCCTTCACAAAACCGACTTCATGGCGTGGTATGGGAAAAAGTGGAACGAGCAAAAAAATCTTTTTCAGTTTTAAATTCTTTTTCCTAAAGCACAAAGAAACAGAATTACGTAACAATCTAAATAATGCTTAATACACACTTTTCCAAAGTAAATTATTATTATAAGTTGATAAAACTAAACTAAGACCTGAGCTTTAATATACAGAACTGTCGGTGGGAAAATCATCTTTCTTTATCAGAAACAAGGATTATCTTTACACAAAAACTACTACCAAATCTTCTTCCTTCCCATCGTTATCCCTACAATAAGGGGTCTGATGCCTGATGCACCTTCTCCAATGCCTTCCTCACATTAGGCATGGTTTACTCTTGGCAAAGGGGTTTATACGACCGCATGCCTTTGCTGTCATCAACCACAGTTTATTGGTAGTGGGCCTCGCCTTTGACTAAAAGTCCACCTACAAGGCAGCAGTTTCTACGGTATCAGGACAAAATCCCCCGTAGGACAAAATCCCCCTGGACAAAATCCCCCGTTGGACAAAATCCCCCTTGCCAGAATTTCCGTTTTCTACCCTTTGCTTATTTTTCTAACAAGGTGGCAAAATTTTTTTTACTAACGGCTACATTAACTAAATCTTCTTACTGTCATAGCAGTACAGTCGTTTGCTCATTTTTCTCGATATACTTTTTTACTTACATAGTTAGTTTAACTAAATCTTCTTACAAAGAGTTTCATTTTGGAAATCACTTTAGTACTTCCACCCATAGAAGATGGAGTTTGTGAAGAGCAACAAAGGGCAGGTGAAATTGCATTGTGAAGGATGTATTTATGTTAAACACTCTGCACTATTACCTGATAAGACCCAAACAACTTTATAACAGATTTATACAAGAAGTAAAAATCGTTGACAAATGCTTGCCTGCGAGTGCAATGATCGATTTTGAAAAGAGCAATGCTGAATACTTTGATAGTGTACTTTCCTGAAGTCGATGTTAGAGGCTGCTATTTTCATTTGTGCCAAAATATTTACAGGAAAATACAAGCGTTTGGTTTACAAAAACATTATCAAGACAATAATGAATTTTCTCTTAAAATGAGAATGATAGCGGCCCTTACCTTTATTACCCCTGAATCTGTTCATGAAGCGTTTGAAGAGCTCTATGATATTATGCCAGAGGAGAGTTTCTCGATTTTGGATTACTTTGAGGATCACTATATTGGCGAGCCATGTCGACTAGGATGCCCAGATCCCACATTTAGCATACCACTGTGCAAGAGCAAACGATGAACTTAATTGTGCCAATAATTCTGTGGAAGGATAGCATCGCAGTTTCCTATCATTTGCCGGGTGTTCCCATCCAGTCATCTGGAAGTGTATAGTCTCCTAGAGCGGAGAAAACAACTTTCAAGATGTTCAGATGAATCAGATTATTCCGGGTATAGCTAGTGAACCACCTAGAAAAAAATATAAGTATGCCACATCACGAATCAAAAATGTTGTGCTAACATACCAAGAAAAACATATTTAGATTATCTTAGAGGCACTGTATTTAACTTAGGGCTTTAAAACACATGTTCAGTCTTTGAATAAACAATTTCAGCATTTTTCCTGAAATTTGCATTTTCCTCCAATATTTTTATTGTTAAGAATTCCGTCTCCTGAAGATGAAAGATAAGTCAGTTAAAAAAGTTTCTATCGGTAATATTCAGTTAACTAGAACTATATATGCAATAACAAATGTAAAACCAGCAAACGACGGTACGAGTATTTCAATATATTTCTGTTTGCAACTGTAAGCAATGAAAAACAAAATAAGTTACCACTATTATTGGTTGCTTACATTTTTATGACTTTAAATTTGTCCCGGGGGATTTTGTCCTTGGGGTATTTTGTCCCTAGAACCGTTTCAACAGTTATTGGCAGTGGGCTTAGCCTTTCACTGAAAAGTAAGCCTGCAATGCAGTAGTTTCTACAGTTATTGGCGATGGGCCTAGCATTTTACTGAAAAGTAAGTCTGCAATGCAGCAGTTTTTATAGTTATTGGCAGTGGGCCTAGCTTTTTACTGAAACGTAAGACTGCAATGCAGCAGTTTCTACAGTTATTGGCAGTGGGCTTAGCCTTTCACTGAAAAATAAGCCGGCAGTGCAGTAGTTTCCACAGTTTATTGGCGGTGGGCCTAGCTTTTTACTGAAAAGTAAGACTGCAACGCAGCAGTTTCTACAGTTATTGGCAGTGGGCCTAGCTTTTTACTGAAAAGTAAGACTGCAACGCAGCAGTTTCTACAGTTATTGGCAGTGGGCCTAGCTTTTTACTGAAAGTAAGACTGCAATGCAGCAGTTTCTACAGTTATTGGCAGTGTGCCTAGCCTTTTACTAAAAGGTAAAACTGCACCGCAGCAGTTTCTACAGTTATTGGCAGTGGGCCTAGCTTTTTACTGAAAAGTAAGACTGCAACGCAGCAGTTTCTACAGTTATTAGCAGTGGGCCTAGCTTTTTACTGAAAAGTAAGACTGCAACGCAGCAGTTTTCTCACAGTTATAGGCAGTGGGCTTAGCTTTTTTACTGAAATCTAAGACTGCAATTCAGCGTTTCTACAGTTATTGGCGGTGGCCTAGCCTTTTACAGAAAGGTAAGGCTGCAAGGTAGCAGTTTCTTTACAGTATTGGCAGTGGGGGGCCTAGATTTTTAACTGAAAAGTAAGACTGCAACGCAGCAGTTTCTACAGTTATTAGCAGTGGGGGTGGGGCCTAGCTTTTTTTACTGAAAAGTAAGAACTTGGTTTTATAGAGCAGTTTTCTACAGTTATTGGCAGTGGGCCTAACTTTTTACTGAAAAGTAAGACTGCAATGCAGCAGTTTCTACAGTTATTGGCAGTGGGCCTAGCTTTTTACTGAAAAGCTAGTCTGCAATGCAGCAGTTTTTATAGTTATTGGCAGTGTGCCTAGCTTTTTACTGAAAAGCTAGTCTGCAATGCAGCAGTTTTTATAGTTATTTGCAGTGGGCCTAGCTTTTTACTGAAAAGTAAGACTGCAAAACAGCAGTTTCTACAGTTATTGCAGTGGGCCTAGCTTTTTTTATGAAAAGTAAGACTGCAACACAGCAGTTTCTACAGTTTTATTGGCAGTGAGCCTAGCTTTTTACTGAAAAGTAAGACTGTAACACAGCAATTTCAATTTCTACAGTTATTTGGCAGTGGGCCTAGCTTTTTACTGAAAAGTAAGACTACAACGGCAGCAGTCCTCTACAGTTATTGGCAGTGGGCCTAGCCTTTTACTGAAAAGTAAGACTGCAACGCACCAGTTTCTAGTAATTGGCAGTGAGCCTAGCTTTTTACTGAAAAGTAAGACTGTAACACAGCAATTTCTACAGTTATTGGCCGTGGGCCTAGCTTTTTACTGAAAAGTAAGACTGCAATGGAGCAGTTTCTACAGTTGTTGGCAGTGGGCCTAGCTTTTTACTGAAAAGTAAGACTGCAATGCAGCAGTTTCTACAGTTATTGGCAGTGGGCCTAGCTTTTTTACCTGAAAAAAAAAGTAAAAAAAAAAAAAAAAACACTTGCAACGCAGCAGTTTCTACAGTTGGGGGGGCAGTGGGCCTAGCTTTTTACTGAAAAGTAACACTTGCAAAAAAAACGCAGCAGTTTCTACAGTTATTGGCAAGGGGGCCTACCTTTTTACTGAAAAGCTAGTCTGGCAATGCAACAGAAAACCTATAGTTATTGGCAGTGGGCCTAGCTTTTTACTGAAAAGTAAGACTGCAACGCAGCAGTTTCTACAGTTATTGGCAGTGGGCCTAGCTTTTTACTGAAAAGTAAGACTGCAACGCAGCAGTTTCTACAGTTATTGGCAGTGGGCCTAGCTTTTTACTGAAAAGTAAGACTGCAATGCAGCAGTTTCTACAGTTGTTGGCAGTGGGGGGGGGGCCTAGCCTTTTACTGAAAAGTAAGACTGCATTGCAGCAGTTCTACAGTTGGCAGTGGGCCTAGCTTTTTACTGAAAAGGTAAGACTGCAACGCAGCAGTTTCTAACAGTTGTTGGCAGTGGGCCTAGCTTTTTACTGAAAAGCTAGTCTACAATGCAAGCAGTTTCTACAGTTTTTGGCAGTGGGCCTAGCTTTTTACTGAAAAGTAAGACTGCAACGCAGCAGTTTCTACAGTTATTGGCAGTGGGCCTAGCTTTTTACTGAAAAGTAAGACTGCAACGCAGCAGTTTCTACAGTTATTGGCAGTGGGCCTAGCTTTTACTGAAAAAAAGTAAGACTGCAATGCAGCAGTTCTACAGTTATTGGCAGTGGGCCTAGCATTTTACTGAAACTTAAGACTGCAAAGCAGCAGCTACAACACGCAGAACCTACGGGGTGGTAGTATCTTACACCCCTACCACAGGGGGGTCCAAAAAAAAAAACACTACAACTAAATATATAGTTACAAAAAGAAAGTACCTTATGCCAAAAGTATTAGCACTGATAGCAATACAGTATCAATGCAAACATTCATCAAATACCTTCGAAAATTCATAAATCTGCTGAGCAGAAAACATTCATATATATTATATATATATATATATATTATATATATATATATATATATATATATATATAATATATTACAATCATTATACTAACACAAATTTAACAGCTGACTAAAAGTTATTAGAGATGCAGGATTTAATCCCCATTTATAAATGTAAACAGACATCACACAAAGAAATACTGACCAAACTTCATAAACGTAATAAGTTTTAAAATAATGAAAATAAAACCAATGGCAAAGGACGCTTATGGTATCTCTCTCTCTCTTTTTTTTTTTTTTATTTTTTTTTTTTTTTTTTTTTTCATTTGAGTGTGGCGGGTGGGGGGGGGGGGGGGGGCGGGGGGGTGGGGGGGGGGACAACGCAAAATGTGTTTCCTGCTGCTTTTAGAGTATTTTCTAAACTCATGTATTGCATTTTAGTCCTCTGTAAACTATCATACTTCTATCTATCCAATATGTACGTATTACTGGAGTCGTTAAATAAAGGTCAATTTAAAATTACGAAAAAAGGATCAACAAAGAAATGTAAACCTATTTACGAAAAAAGAAAAAATAAACAAATGTAAAACGAAGTAAAGAATCTTTCCTCCTACCACAGCGAGTGATAAACTCCTAAGACATTTTATGCGGCGAAAATTTATGAGGCCATAATGTATTTGACATGCATCAAGGAGGAAGAAGGCTGCCTCGGGAAATTTACGATACGCTGTTTCGTTGCTTTTCCATCCGAGATCTTGAAATAGCTACCTTGGGCCCCGCGAGGGTAATCCAGATAAACAACACCAAAAGTGTTTTGTGGCTCTGGAAGTGATAGTGAACTACGTAATAATAATATTAATAATTTCATTATTAATATTAAAAATGTATTATCGAAAGCTCCAATGTTAGCATCAACATCATGAAAGCAAACTTCAGTGTAGCATGAAAACACACTTCAGTCTTTCAACAACAGCATGGAAACAAACTTCAGTGTTACTAACAACAGCATGAAAACAAACTTCAGTGTTACTAACACAGCATGAAAACAAACTTCAGTGTTACTAACAGCAGCATGAAAACAAACTTCAACGTTATTCCTAACAGCATGAAAACAAACGTCAGTGTTGCTAATATCAGTATGAACAAACTTCAGTTTTACTAATAACGGCATGAAAACAAGCTATAACGTTATTCATAACATGAAAACTAACTTCAATGAAACTAACAATCGCTTGAAAACGACAAACGTAACTATCCTAAAAAAAAAAAAAAAAATCACTACAAAATATTCGCAACCTAATCGCACAGTAACAAAGGAAAGGAGACCTTATTGATCAAGTTTAACAAAATAGAGTTTGCTTTGATGACTACTCTTCAAGATGCTAAAAAAAAACACACAACTGTAACTAAAAACTAAGTAACGCCTCTAGATCAACAGTTTCTGAGCAAATTTAAACGGGTATTCAGGAACCTTGTACTCGTAAGCAGTACAGGATGTATGACAATAAAACTTTTAACGATGGCAAATTTCAGATAGCAAATATATATAAATGAACACCGATGCAATAAGAGAGAAAACTGACTAGGAGCAAGATGTCTGATAGCTGATCTACAATCCAGTACTCTAAAAATATACCTGACTCAAGGGCTCATAGGGGAGGAAAGTTGCGAAATTTATTGAGAAATATCTTACTGGACTTTGGTTTTAACGAACCACTCCTGAAGCAAACGGCTGAGCCATGACAAAAGCCAATAAACTAACCACATTTCAGCTTGGTCAGAGGAGTTATCAGGCTTTAATTACGTTCGCTGGAAAAGCCTTCCCTTGATGTCCTTGAAATCTTGAGAGTTTGAGGCCACAGTGGCTTCAAGTTTATTAATCGATAGAAGTACCCCTAATCTTTCTCTATCTTGACCCCCCTACACTTTACCAGAATGGAATATGTGATTTAGGCATAAAACCAAGCACTGGGCACAGGGTCATTCAGAACTATGATGACAATGAAAGAAAATGGAAATGATATAAATAATTAGTTTAACTGAAATTATGTAAATAATGAGTTTAAAATAGATACCCTAAAGATCAATGTTTAAAAGGGTACAATCGAGAGGTCTGATTTCTAATGACATTAAAACTTCCATAAATAACAAAAAACTATATCTATATATAATTACAAGATATTTTTATAAAAACCACGAGCCTTTAAAAAACTCAAAACAGGGCCAACATCAACGTTTTCCCTCCTAAAATTTCAGTTATGGTTTTAACCACTAGAATGGTACATCTGCCTCTCATTTACATATCTGGTGCAGTAAACCAGCCCACACTTTTATCTGTCTTGTCTGTTCGTAGGAAAGTGTACGCTGAAAATTGGGTATTGTCTTATCATTTTCGCGTCGTGACGATCATAATATAATCATAATATTCCTGACAAGGCAATGCACGATCTCTAAGGACATCATGCTTCGAAGGCTTCAATAGTTCCCTTTAATATTCAAGCAGTGTCAGCGATTGAAGATCTCAAAAATTAACGGAATCACAAAAAAAAAAAAATTACTAAACTTATGCTTCATTAGGATGAATTATTATTTCATCGTTTAGTTAGTTTAACAACATAGTTCTTCTATCATTATTTCAATATCTCACGTAATCATATAATGTTTTTATATACTTTATTTCCTCATCCACTTGGAATACGCTGCCTGAATCCCGAACCTACACAAGAAAATGGAAACTGAAATCACCAAAAACCACTTGCCGTATAACTGCAAATGTTAACCAAGCATTTTGCTCGACCATTCTCCTTTTTCCTTTTTACCTTGTTATTCATCATCAATATTTGGTAATCAGAGACACAACTGTAGCGGAAAGGACGCGTCATTAACCAACACATCAGACCCTCATCCTAATTTTCTTTTTTCAAAAACACTGCGTCCTCAATTTGTGCACATTGTCAACTCTGACATTCCGTTCAATATCCATAAAATTCATAAAACTCCGCAAATTTGTGCAAAATAACTCGAATAAAAATATGAATATTTTCACAGTTTGTTGTTGTTCCTCTGATGACAGCATAATTTCCAAATTCCGGCCAACATATGATACAGCTTATGATGCAGTTATATGGTATTGCTTTGTTTATTAGTTGCATTGCAAACAAATGGCAAGCACGGCAATTTGTTCGATGGCACGTTCCGGAAGTATTTGCCGCGCAATTGCAATACAAATATGAATTTCATCAAATACGCCCGAGGCACCGAGCATAACCACACAGAGCAAAAGTTCAATTTTTGCACCGACAATGCAGGTGAATCAGCAGGGGGAGGACGAGACAGTGTCATTTTAAATAGACGAAACCAGACATGGAAGTTCAATTTCAACGATATCTGAATGGTTGACAAAGCAAGAGCAAGGGCTTGTTTAGGTCTCCAACGTCATGTATACAAAAAGGGAAAGAACGACTTATGTTCAAATATAAGTGAAACATTATTATAGTTACTCCAGTAACCACAAAATCTCACCGATTAAAAATTAGAGCAAAAGAACGCCAACGTCCAGACATATTTTTTGAGAAAACATACTAATAACTGTAATTCTAACGACAAACTAGAATGTGTGATGACCAACCACATGTCAAGTCTGGTAAATATGTATGGTTAAGTCGCAGATTCCAAAACAGGCAGACGCGTTTCACTACAATAAATAAAAAATGCATAAACAAATAAATGAACAATTACACGATCGTCTCTCCGGGAGGGTTAATTAGAAAGAAAACTGTTAACAGAGCAGAGGGAAATGAAAAAAAGGAAGGAGAGAGAGAGAGAGAGAGAGAGAGAGAGAGAGAGAGAGAGAGAGAGAGAGAGAATATGGACACCGCATTAGAACCTAAAGCTGCTCAAACTCTTGGAAGAGGATATATTTTATGATATGGTTAAAAGCGAACTGTTGCAAATGCAAAGATAAGAAATCCAAACCAAAGTATCTTATCCTGTCTTTACTCTCAATGTTATTTGATCTGGAAGGGATAGAGCAAAATTCTCTCTTGACTCTCTTTAAAACATTTTCTATGGCAGAATAACAGTGTGTGTGCTTTTCTGGCCATTTAATCATCATCATCATCATCATCATCATCCAGGTGCCATATCCCCAAGGAAGGGGTCGGCAATCATGCTCCGCCATTCCTCTCTATTCCAGCTCTCTGCAGCAACTGAGCTGCAGACATTCTTCCTCCAGTCATTCTCACCATTCCCTCCACATATTTTTGTCTAGGTCTTCCTCTCCGTCTCCTTCCATTGATTTTTACCAGTGAGAGAGAGATGCTCCATTTCTTGTCTTCTCACTATGTGACCCAACAAACCGCATTTGTCTACCTCTCACTGAAGCCAAAGTTCTCTTTCAACGTCTACTCTCTCTAATACTTCCTTATTAGTTTTTCCTTTCTGTCCACGATATTTTTAACATCCTTCTCCAAAACCACATTTCTGCAGCCTGTAACCTCTGCTTCCTCAAAAGTCCAAGTTTCACAGCCATACAACAATGCAGACCAACAAAACATTTCACAAACCTCCTCCTTAGATTCATAGATATTTTCGAGTTGGTAACTAATTTCTTGATCTTACCAAATGCATCTTTTGGCATGGACATTCTCTTCTTGATCTCTTTTTTTAGTCATTTAATCATATGTAATATAAATTCATACCAACGCTAAAGCTCTATTGCGTTGTACTAGTAAATTGACCAAATCCCCAAGTGTTTTAAAGTATCTATTAAAACTGATACTTTCATTTCATGTTGAAAATAGCTCAGAACTCCATGGCTGTTACACGGACTGAGGACCTAGATTATTTTCAGATAAAAAAAAATACTGGTGATATCAATCACATAGATTTAGGAGTTATATTCGAATCTTTTAGTTTATCTAGAAAAAAATCATTTTATACATGATCATATAGATATTAGCGAATGGAAGCCAAAGTAATTTTGTTTATGAAAAACTGTATTATCACTTTAATATAAGATCTTCAATGTAAGTTCCATGTGTGAGAGATATCGTACTTATTTTCCCAATTCTATCATAATTATTATATAGCTGGACTTCTCATTTTCATTGTCAACGTTCACTTTTTAATGATTAGTGATTGTAAGCCGTACTTAATCCAGTACACTAGACATTCAGAGAACAACATAATATTTCCAGTCAAACAAATCACCGATGAGAGACAGAGAAACGGGTCGAACTAATGGCCTTTTTCCAGTACTTACGGCGATCCTTACGTCGTTAATAATGACTAAATGGGAAGTACCTGTAAGCTTTCATCACGAAAAAGAACATTTTGCAAGTGCATACAAACACACACATATATACTGTGTATATTGTATGTATGTATAACTGATTCACAATGATATGGAACGTGATGATTGTATAAATAAAGGCTTTATAGTAGTCTGGTAGTAAAGGACCGTGTGTCGAAAGGCATAGCAACCACTCCGTTGTTTTCTCTTTTCCTTCGTGACATTTGCCTTTATTTATATGTATACATACATTCATATTTTTACGTATGTATGTATGGATATATGTATAAATACAGAATGGTTTTGCTATACTATTTTTCTTCGACATTTCTCGTACTTGTCTTTCTCCTAGAAATCGAGAAAATTTCAGATTCATTCTTTGGATCCTGAACACTAATCTTATCCTCTTTATGTCTAACAAGATGAAAGGGAGGGCACAAATCTATCTCCAATTAAGGGCTTAGCCGAGATGGTTTAGAAGTTTAGTGGTTCGTAAATAAGCTTGTAACAAGATGGCAGATAATTAGCAATAAGCACTTAGGAGAAACGGTGGTACCTTTTTTATTTTCATTAGCTACAATAACCCGGATACTACACTCTCAAGAGCATTACTATATTTCTAAAAAGAGTACATTATTTAAAGGAACTTTTTTTAACTATATTTCTAAACTATGTTGCAAACTATAAACATAGCCTTTAGTAAAAGGAAAAAAAATCGGAAATTTAAATGTCACCAATCATTTTACTGAATGAATACTGAACCACGTCAGCGTTAAATCTGTAGTAGGTAGCTAGTAAGGACTCTCTCTCTCTCTCTCTCTCTCTCTCTCTGAAATATCATTTATCTATTTTCCCCTTTTTCTCACTGTCTTTATCCCCACCTTTATTTCTATAGCACTTTTATCTCTCTCTCTCTCTCTCTCTCTCTCTCTCTCTCTCTCTCTCTCTCTCTCCTCTCTGTCTGTCTTATCATGTCTAAGCAAAGGCATTCCAAAATTCTAAGTAAATACACAACACCTGATGCAATTGCCGTTTATGGAACATAAATCTATGCATTACTTGGTTTATTCTCTAGAGTAAAGATAGATGTTCCAAAAATTTTACAAGGAATAAAAAACTTAAGTTTTGTGTTGTTGTGGCAAAACATTTTCATTATAACAAAATTTGACTAATATCATAATGACAAAAACAAGTATTATTATTTTATCAGTATCATTATTATTATTATTATTATTATTATTATTATTATTATTATTATTATTATTATTATTATTATTATTATTATTGATTATTATTATTATTATTATCATGAATGATGTGGGCATGTCAAATGGATGAAGGAGAAGGAAAAGCAAATATTCATCTATGACAATACCCACATGTAAGAAAAGAGAAAACCGAGTTAAATATACATTTAAAATTACAAATTAAATGCCAAGACGGTATTAAACCGTAATGCGTAATGCGTTAACTTTCGAGTACATGATATAATCTACGGATAATCAAATTCACATTTGACTGTCACACCATCTTAACAAGTTACATAATATTCTCGGTACATTCTGAGTAGTGAGGAGTCGATGAATGATTCCAGTAATCGCTTCAGCTTTGACGGAATAGGTACAAGCGTCAACGCGCACTTGGTTTCAGAAATATAGTGAATTGTATTTATGTTTGATTGCATACAGCTGAAACTGAAAGAAATTAAGAGATTTTTAAAACCATATTGTCCCATTTGTCTTACTAGGAAGTGTTAACATACTACTGTAAGAAGGATTCATTAAGATTATTTTATATATATATATATATATATATATATATATATATATATATATATATATATACATATATATATATCATATTTATATCTATTGGTGTATATATATATATATATATATATATATATATATATATATATATATATATATATAAATATAATAGTGTGTGT
>NC_061087.1:90479953-90489953 GCF_015104395.2 Macrobrachium nipponense | reverse complement strand
GTCAAAATCGGGCCGTTTTTCTTAAACTTTCCAGTTTTTTTTTTTTTTTTTCCCTTCTACTAATCCGCATAGCTTACGAAACCTTTTTCATGCACTACGTTTAAACATAATCAGTGACCAGTGTAGACTACATAGACCATTCAAAAACCAAAAAAGGCTAGGAAACATATCACTCACCCGCCATTCTACGTTCGAAGTAGCGAAAAACTGTTATCACCACTCACCTGAAAATAAGGAAGTATAAAGTTAATTGAAATAAACATTATTTTTAATAATGAATTATCATATATGTACCGTTCATAGTTTATTACGATAAAATTCTTAATTTTTTCAAATGTCTACGTGTGACTAAACATTTTTTTTTTGTGTATGAATATATTTTTCGTACATACTATCGAAGCCTGCATACGTTCTTCTTGCACCAAACCCCCTCTATTATAGGGCGGCGCTAATGGGTCTTTTCACTCCATATAACCTTTTTTAATATCGTGCTTGACTGTGGCCCTTCTTATTCATAAGTTTTATCTTTTTCACTTTAAAAATTAGTTTTTCTTATACCAAAGTAGGTACAAAGAGTTTCTTCACGGCAAGTGCATATTCAAAGAATTCCAGCATCTGAAATAAATGAACCCAGATTATGTTGGAAACAAACTTAGGTATTATAATCCTTTGAATAAAAACAGACGAGAGCCAAGAGAAAATGTTGTACTTTTTTTACAATTAAATGTTTTAAATAAATGAAAATTAAATTATTTCGAGAGCGTTGAATTAAATCTCGACTGCGTTTTAAGTTTTAATGAATCCACTGCAGATTTTTAAAAGAGTAGGAAAAAAAAAAAAATACAATAAACTCAGGTATATATGCTACTGAAACATACCTTATCCAAACATATCCTCGATATGAAAAATAACATTCTATGACCAAACTTAAAAATTACAGGATTTGAAACAAATGAAAATAAATACCTTGAGAAATTTAATTAAAACCCATGTCAGTACGCTTTACAAAGTTGTCTGCCTAAATGTCAAGTACGTTTAGCCAAGTGGTCAGTTACTACATACCAGTGTTTTTCCAAGCGTTCGGCTAAATGGCACGTATGTTTTTCAAAGGGGTCTCCTAAATTATGGATGATTTTCAAAGTATGATTTTCAAATTTCTGCTAAATGCCACATGATTTGCAAAGTAGTGTGTAATGTCACAAGTTTTTGCAAGAGATCTGCTAGAAGCTATACATGTTTCAATATGGTCTGCTAAACGACACGTATATATGTTGATCAAGGTTGTTTGCCAAATGTATTCATGTTTTCCAAATGGTTTTACTAAATTTCACGAATGATTTTGAAGTTATCAGCTATATGTCAATTGTTTTTCAAAGTAATAAGTAAATGTTTGTTTGTTTGTATGGTGTTTTTTACGTTACATGGAACCAGTGGTTATTCAGCAACAGGAACCAACGGCTTTACGTGACTTCCGAACCACATCGAGAGTGAACTTCTATCACCAGAAATACACATCTCTCACTCCTCAACGTAAGTAAATGACAGATTCGGTTTTCAAGTGTTCTGCTAATGTGATGTATATTCTTCGAAATGACCCGTTGAAACGCACGTATGTTTCTCAAAATAATCTTCTAAATATGGTATGCAGGTCTGCTAAATGTAGTGTTTTTTTTTTAAGCACTCTGCTAAATGTAACTTGTTTTTCTAAGGCATGTTAGGATTGTTTTTATGAATTGGTTTTCTAATAAAACGTAATTTACTTCTTAATTAAAAGGAAGAATGATTCAAACATTTTCACTTTCGATTTGAACGTTTTCTTCAAGTGCATATATACATTATGTTCATTTCTTAAGAAAACTTTTGGAATTAAAACATGGTTAGTTGAACATGACGGTAAAACTAAAAAAAAATTTATTTGTTCTTACTTTCTCATTTGAAACTATTTACATTTTTTTTTTTCTGAAACAGATATATGACAAAATTAAAATGAAAGTCTCAATTCACACCCTTAAGGTTTTCCGTAAGAAATATGTCATTAACTTAAAAATAAAACAAAAAGAAAGCCTAAATTTTTTATAAAGAGCTGACACATCAACTGTTCTAACCTCAGAATGAGGAACCTTTAAAACACAAGTATTATTGATTTAAATAATGAGATACAATTAATCTTATTTTTTAGAGCTCAGTAATCAAACCTCAACTTTTGTCGAAATTTATAAAAAGAAATATTTAATAGATAAACACACACGCACACACACAGACATATATATATATATATATATATATATATATATATTATTATATCTATATATATATATATATATATATACATATATATATATTATATATATATATATATATATATGTATATATATATATATATATCTATATATCTATATATTTAACATCGAGCTACAAATGTCCTTTAATATCTAATTCACTCTACCTCAGTATTAATATATTTTCATATATGTTTAACCGAGGGGAGTTTTTTAGTCGATAAAAGATTTGTCAGGTCACGGCGCGAACCATCGACACCAAGAAATCCAGGACGCACATTGAAGCCTTAGACCACACAGCCATCCTCAAGAGGCTATAAATTTATGCTGCCTCTCACCTACAAATACCTGTCGCTCTCAGATGTTCGTTGTTTTGGAGACAGCATGTACATAAATCACGGTAATGTGATATGACTCATATAAGGCTACGTGCGGACAAAAAGCACTACACGTTACCAAGTCGAGGTGGGTTGATGATGTCTCCAAAACAACGAACACCTGAGAGCGACAGGTATTTGTAGGTGAGAGGTCGGCATAAACTTATAGCTTCTTGAGGTGGCAGTGTAGTCTAAGGCTTCACTGTGCGTCCTGGATTTTTTGGTGTCAATGGTTCACGCCCCTGACCAGACAAATCTTTTATTGACTAAAAATTCCCCTTCGGTTAAACATATATGAAAATATATTAATTCCAAGTTAGAGTGAATTAGATTTTAATATTAAGGGACATTTGCAGCTCGATGTAGTATATGAATCACAGTAATGTGATATGACTCATATATATATATATATATATATATATATATATATGTACATATATATATATATATATATCTATATATATATATATATATATATATATATATATATGTACATATGTATATATATATATATATATATATATATATATATATATATATGTATATATATATAGTATATATGTATATATATCATAAATATATATGTATATATACATATGTATATGTATATATATGTATACATACATATATGTATATATATATATATATATATATATATATATATATATATATATATATATATATATATGTACATATATATATATATATATATATATATATATATATATATATATATATATATATATTATATATATATATATATATATACACACACACACACACACACACACAAACGCACATATATATATATATATATCTATATATATATATATATATATATATATATATGTTTATATAAAAGCGAATACCACGGGAAATGATAGTCAGGAATCCAAGCGCTTTCGTCTTTATTCAGACATCGTCAAGGAGCTACTAAAGTACAATCGGAGAGGAAGGCCTCAGGTACAAACAAGATCAGGAATACCAGATGGTTAATTATCAAAAGGGTAAAAATTAAAAGGGATAATCCAGATTATCGGATATCACACGGTCACAAACTTAAACAGATTCTGACCCTAACCGAAATTACAAAGTATCTTTACAGTCCAAAACATGTAAAAACTGAAATATTAATTTTGTTGCTTATATTTATCTACAACTTTTTTCATTATGAAAGCATCAAGTTTAAATAAACCAAGACTTAAATTTAGAACTTTCTATTATTTGACTTGATAAAACAAGATTCAATGATATTCCTTTTAACTGTGTCATTACATGGACTAAGGCTCTGAATAAAACGACGAAAGCGCTTGGATTCCTGACTATCATTTCCCGTGGTATTCGCTTATTTTATGAGTCACGTGCATCTACTGTGATTTTTTAAGCATATTTTATATATATATATGCACACAATTCACTTCCCAAAGTTCTCTACATTTCATCACGTGCTTTCTCTCTCTCTCTCTCTCTCTCCTCTCTCTCTCTCTCGTCTCTCTCCATTTTCCCACCGACTACCACTACAAAATTGCAGCGACAAGGACCCGCCGGGCCACCATTAAATAATCCGGATATTTATATTCCCCACGCGAGCAATTGCTCTCCTCCGAGCCGAGGTCTTCCAAGACGCTTCAACCTGGTAAGCTAACGTTAAATTACCCGGTTGAGTAAATGAGAGACGGAGGATGTTTTTATTTCCAGGCTCTTCCCTGGAATGAGCAATTTTCTGTCACTCAAAAGATAGCTAACCCTTCCACTTGAACCCAATCCCCGTGGAAATTCCGAGAGGAGAATTGATGTCCATGAGAAAAAAAAATGTTCATTATTTTTGGGGGAAAGATATCAAGTCCCACCTTAATTATTCGACTTTAAAAGTATAATGAAAAAGAAAAAAAAGAAGTCAATTGGCAGCAAGGGATTTCTGGACAGACTTCTAAAAATCAAGGCCTTTAGTTCTGAATCAAGCGACGCGTTTAATTAGACTTATGTAACTGATGATGCGTAGACGCATCGATTAATCAAAACTAAAAACTTGATAAAATATTGCAGCGTTAAATTTGATAAGATAAATAATAATATCTATTATCTACAAACTATCATTACCGAATACAGTGAGCACATGAGTATTTAAATACATAAATATTTCGAAACAATAGATGAGTATCAGGCTTTATAGTTACTATAGGCTTTACCAGTTTTTTATCATTATATAGTCCCATTCTCAACCACTATTTTAATTGTTCCAAACGGTAAACATTACATTGAAGAATTTTCTAGACCCAGATTCTCACATATGCTATATTTAAGAAACAATGTCGTCGAAAATTAAAAGTATATTTTAAATAGCTTTGCTATTACATCAAACAAAAATCCCCAGATCTTTTAATTCATAATTAACGGGTCTTTTGTCGGCTAATCTCTATTTTAGCAAGAGTCCAGCTGGCTGCACGTAAATTTGTCCAGTCTTTATAAATGTCGAATTCTATTTATCATCTGTATTCATAGATTTAATAAGACCACTCCCTTTGTTAATGCCCCTGGGTGGGGATACCAGAGTTTTATTTTGCCGGTAAAAGCCTTTTATTATGATCGAAAATATATCCACACATGGCCTGGAAAAACAGGCATGTTCAATCTACTTTCGAGATTCTGGGCACCGTATTGATTGGGGGGGGGGGGGGGGGGGACGGTCGAGAGAGAGAGAGAGTCATCTTTACCATTTAAAAATACGTGTACATGCAGGCTGAGAGTCTAGATTCAAAAAACATATTCCAGATAACCATCACTAAATTTATCACAGGTCAACGCTGTAACCCAAGGTCTGGAAATGAGAACTGTAATTCATCTATTGTCAAAAATAGCACCCAAGACATCGTGGAAATAAAAAGAAATAAAAATCCGGATGGAATATCCTCATGAATTGGAACCGGTTCAGTATACTCTCAACACCTTTATACCTCACACGAACATTGTCTCAGTAACGCCTCCCTTTTTCCACCGAGACATGGGCCTAAATATAGTGACTTATCCAAATTTCATCGCCACTCCAAATATAAGCGATAACTTCCCGAAAGATCTGGATTGAAAATAAATGGCAAAAATGCAGTTGTTTGGAAGTGAGAATCTGTGGGAAAAAATGAACTGCATTTCATGGTGACAGACGAAATGGAACTTCGACAAAAATTCCGTCGATAAAGAATGATTTGGTAAAGGAAATGATTAATCATCGGCGCCGTCAAAACATTGTAGTTAATCTAAAAACTGTTTGATAATTTTTTAAGTTCTTACCGTTTTAATATTTAGCTTTTCCAGTGTCCTACTTTTCCTATTTTATTCCGTTTTTCCCTACCTAATCATTTTATCCATTCCTTAAGTAATTAAAACTATTTACTATTTTCTTATGGACCATGTCCATCTCTGGCTGTCATCTATTCTCCTACGGCTTGGCAACATACCCTTCTGTTTACATTCATTTCGAACTCCCTCATTTCCTGAATTGACTTCCATACATGTATATTATTCTTCTTCATAAGTCTTTTCTTTACTCTCCCTTACACATCTCCACACGTCTGCGGAGACACCATCCTACTCTGACTGAAGGTAAATTACCGGGCGTCACAACTACCTGGGTCACAGACGCCAAAACTTTCTATTCTGACAAGTCTACGAGCATCCCTATCTATCTCAAATATTTAGGAACGCATTGTCGTTCTGGTGTAAAACCTTAATTACATTTTCGTTGTACGCTCCGAATAATTCCGACATTAACGTTATTATATTATTCTCAACAATTAAACCAATTAGTTTGAATTCTTAAAGTTTCATCTAATTCCTAAAAGGTTTCTGATTGGCCGTTAAAGCCATACTTTGAAGCCCCATTATGCTATACATTATAACCACAATATAATTTCCACAAAGGCACCAAAGATGAATGAAACCTAACGCTGAAACATAAGCAAGTATGAAGATTTCTATACTGAGGCAAACTGAATCGAGGTCTTCACTACATGTAAATTTCAACAGAATAACTATATAAAAACAGGAACACATTCACTCACATATTACCAGTTCATAAGTTCAACTTTTAATTGGAATACTAAAATATTCATATTTCAATTTATACGTTTCCCGAATAATTGTAAACCTTACATTATGGAGGAACGATGCAAATTTCACACTGACTGCAATAAGGCACGTTAATAAATTACAATAGATGGAAGCAGATCATTAACTGTATTTCCTCATGTCTCTTTATACATCTGTATGGAAAAAGCAACACGTTTACCAACCACTTCGCCTCCAAATGCCATCATTAATAAAATAAAAATTCGTGAGAGAGAGAGAGAGAGAGAGAGAGAGAGAGAGAGAGAGAGAGAGAGAGAGAGGCTACACTTCTCACTATTAGTTTGTTCATCTGATAGACCACTCTGCTGTCAGCCTCATTTACCTTAAAATTACGAATCCAAATTGAATGCATTTTATACCATTTGCATAAAAGTTATTGCAACGCAATGCACATGTATATATGATATGATTACGATGAATTCTTAATTCCAGCAATGGTGATTAGTCTACATTTTCGATGATAAAAAGTATTTGTTAATGTTTTCACAACCGTGATTCCGATAAAAACAAATGCAAAATACAAAAACATATTTCTGATCCAAAAACCAAAAAGCTACATTCCTCTCTTGAAGGGAAACCACCTGATAACAAATGATCAACCATTAACAACTATTCAGCATCACATAGCAACCAAATATTAAACAAACCAATAAAACTAAATTCATCATGAAAAATGTTACAAAACTCTGAAAAAGAGACGCAAAAGAGATCCCGTATCTCCGCCGGGGCCCAAAAATATCTTGAACCGAAACCCGGAGTCATCGTAGAATCCCATCAATCTTTCCTTGGTCCACTGTCAATCTCCTCATGAAATTTAATTCAAATCCGTGGATACGTTCTCGACATATCCTATGGGCAGAAGAACAAAAGTAAAAACAAACAAATGAATACTGATCGTCATCCATGTGGAAGTCACAAACACGGAAGCAGACCTGAAACGACAATAAATAAAGACATAAGAAACGAACGAACTGACGCTAAGGGTCATCTGGGAAGAGAGAAGGCATCTGGATGGGGAGGCTGGTAGGCGAGCGGAAAGGGAGTGAAGGAGGAGGAGGAGGAGGAGGAGGAGGAGGAGGAGGAAGGAGGAGGAGGAGGAGGGGGGGGGGCTTCGGGGGGGGGGGGGGGCTTCGAGGTCCTAAAGAGCCTTGGCAGAAGTTTGCAATAAGCCGTCGCAAGGGAGTGATCGTTTTACCCCAAAACAAAACTTCACCCGAGATGCCGTGGATCAAGATGAGCACTGCCCATTAAACTTCGGTTGAAAGTTAGTTTTAAAGGAGAAAGTGACGCTGATTCCGGATTGTGAATTACTTAGTCGCTGGGACTTTCCTGGGGGTCTGGTGTGGTTGGGAGGGGGGTTGGAGGGGGGTGGTTTTAAAGTCTTCTCTCCAAAATCACGGGGATTTTGGCCTTCGGAGTCTACATCTGGTGTTGTCACACGATGAGAGTCAATCGTCTTTATCGTCACCTTCGAAGTCGTAAATCAGCCATTATTTAAAACAAACAAATTCACGCAACCTTTCCTGTAATGTGTTATCGTAAAAAATGGTTCCAAATAAAGGACTGCCATTCTACTGAATGTAAAATGACTACTCCGCGATGGCAAGAAGAATTTTCGTCTCCAATTAAGAAGTTAAGCTGCAAAATTATGCTATCATAAGACAGCTAATTTACATTTTGAAATGTAAAACTATGTGGAATGATGATGATACATACTACAAGTAAAAACAATTATTATGACTTACAGAAATAGGGTTTTCCATTACCAACAACCGACCGCAAAACAAACGCGCGCACGCACACACACACACACACACACACACACACACACACACACACATATATATATATATATATATATATATATATATATATATATATATATATATATATTACACAAGATAAGGATGTTCGTATTTTGGAAAACATTCTATCTTTAAGAAATGCCAAGATAAAATTTTCACGGTCGTACTTCAATCTGATCTTATGATCAAGGAACTGGATGCTTAATGTTCTTTACGTAATGATTACGGTCAGATACCGGAAGTATGTCTTGGGCAATAAATTACTTTGGATAGAAAAAACAAGAATATTTTAATTGAATTTAATCTATCTCAATCAAAACAAGCTTCATAAATACTTTTACATCTTACAATCGAACATTGCACATATTAACTGAAAGCCATTCGTAAAAGAAAGCTATCATGTTCAAAAGTTAATAATGACAGCACAACTATCCATAATTATCTCCATGCAAACAATGCTCACAAAAGCCCGTCAGAGGGCTCATCTTCCTCTGAGCATCATCAGTGTACTTGAATTATTACTGGTACGCATCAGCGACAGAATTCTTCACTAAAGATGGACAGTTGGAAACGACCAACTTCGACAGCAGAACTTCTGATAATGTCACCGGGGTTGAAGCAAGCCTTCCAAAATGTACTGTCTGGGGACATCACCCGTGTCACCCAGGTCTTTGGAGAGTTCGACACGAGTCTACACTCCTCCTGAAAGGTACAGGGGTATTTGGTAATACATTATTCAGGATATTCTGAATTCAACAGCACTGACTAACAGGTCTAATGGCTCGTAATTCTGTATTTGCTCGAAAACCTGAAAATGAGTCAAAGAGGTAATTTCTTAACTCAGTTTCTTATCTTCCTTGATTTTTTCTCGTAGATACACCCAACAATAAAATAATAATTCCCCACCTGGACACGATTAACAGAATACCACCCCCTCGGAAAATCGAACCCTTTTGTATTTACTTACCCAAACACCTTAGCCAAATCCCTGATTAACGTCCAACAAAAGACATCTCCAAAGGACTCTGGGGTATATGAGATCCCATGCCAGGACTGTGACCAATCTTACATCGGATTTACAGGTAAATCACTTCCCCAGAGATTAATACAACACAAACGGTCAGTTAGGTATGGACAACAGAACTCTACTATTTTCAACCATATAAATGAACATAACCATAGAATAAACTGGAATATGTCACATGTAATTTATAGCAGCAACTGCCGGTACAAGAGTCAAATGATGGAATCGGCCTTAATAAAAGAGAAGCAGGTAATGAACATCTCAAAAGGGGCTTGGATCTCAGATGTCGTCGACGTTCAGTGTTCATTCTATCAACCGCTTAAGAAGATTAAAGGAAGATTATCAGCGGGGGTGACCTAAATTGGCTACTTGTGGACGGATCTCTTGGTATAA
>NC_061087.1:90424953-90477453 GCF_015104395.2 Macrobrachium nipponense | reverse complement strand
CTTTGTGGTTTGTCAAAATCTCTGTATGTCGTTTGTTTTCTCAACTTTCTTTCTAATGCTCTTTGTGGATTTTAATAATCAACTTAAACACCTAAACTCATTTTCAGTAGTCACGTGACCCTTTGTTACCGACTTGCTTCTATAGTAGATTCACGTCACCCGTGCATCTGATGTCTATGCTAGTCCCCACCCTTACGACGCTCCTGATTGGTTGTTGATAAGCCAATCACAGGGCTGGAAACACTCAGTCTCTCTCGAAGAGAGTTCACATAGGTAGGGTGTATGTTCCACCTCTCTGATGGGTACTTTTGAAAGACGTATGCACGGGTGATGTGAATCTACTATAGTTTCTGCGTTTCATGAAAAGAAAACGTTCTTGTTTTTTGTTTTCCATTTATCTTTTAACAACTTATCTTATGTAGTTTCTAAGATATTATTTCTTCCAGAACAGCAGCCTTACTCCCCTCTCTTCGCTTACTCGGGGAGTAAGCCTACAAACTACTTCGTTGTTGTTGCTTTTGTTCTTGTTGGGGTTAGGAAAGGTCTATGGAAAAGACTAGAAAGGTCTGAAAAAGGTGTTTCGCATCGATTTAAAGATACAGGAATTTCAGGATTGGATATTTATGATTTATTTATTAAAATGAAAATTTAAAAAATAAATAAATAAATAATGTGCATGTTGAACATTACAGAGCGACTATTTATGATATAATATAGCTTATTTACTTTGATTTTCGATGGTGAAACAACACGCTATTTGACCGTAGATTTTAGCACATGCCCCGAGTAAGCTGGAGGTCTTATCACACCTTGTTTTTATAATTAAACACATCACACTTTACTCACAGGTTGATGAATTTGTAGGATATTGTAAAGCAAAACGGGCGTTTCTATCAACCAATTTTCTATTGAAATACATTATTCAATTAGCTTTTCATTACAATGAGAGCTTTCAAAAACAAGCTCGATTCTCCTTCTCAGTCTGAGTACGAGAACAAACTAGATTTTGAGAACTCTCATTGTATATACTTAAACATATATAAACACACCATATAGATTTTTCACCAAAACATTTATTCGTAGACTTTCTCTCTTCTGTTCTTTCTGCCTGCTTATACCGAGCAATGCCAATCTCTATGAAATATTCTCTTTGTGTCCAAAGTATCATTTAGCTTTTGAAATGAAAGAAGAAACACACGCGTCCTTGAATCTCTGTCAGGAGGACAGTTCATTCAGTAAAAAAGTTGTAAAGTTGTAGTAAGTTTCTTATTGACGTCAACAAAGGAAAAATGAACATTTTTTCCCTTTTAAATTTCTTTTCGTTTTGCCAAGCTTTGCTGTCAGCTTATTCGATTATGTTTTATGTATATTTTCTAGTCATTTTTCAGTCGTACTAAATTTGTTCAACTTTCTCATGTGCCATATTGTATCTGAAGGATTTACTCATTTTAAACTGTGGCCACTAAGCTTAGCAAACCTTATGGGCCTACAATGGCTACTAAGCTTATCTAACCTTAGAGGCCTACAATAGTCCACTAAGCTTATATCCCTACAGAGGCTACTAAGCTTATCTCACCTTATAGGCCTACAAAAACCCACTAAGGGTTAAATGAGCTTACGGGCTCACAATGGCTACCAAGCTTATCTGCTACGTAGCTTATTTAAGCTTATGGGCCTACGATGGCTACTAAGCTTATTTGTCCTACAATGGCTTCAAAAGCTTATCTGAGAGTTATGACTACTAAATAGGCCACTAAACCCTCTGGGCCTATCATGGCAATTAAGCTTATAGGCCTGCAATAGGCCCCTAAGCTTATCCAGCTTATGGGCCTTCAACTGGCAACTAAGTATATGGGCTACAATAACTATTAAGCTTATCTAAGTTTACGTGATTACAAGTGACTATACTTATGGGCCTACAATGACTACCATGCTCATGTGCTTACAAAAGGGCACTAAGAATTATCTAAGGCTCATTGACCTACAAAAAAAAAAAAAAAAAATGGGGGGGGGGGGTCCCCCCCCCCCCCCCCCCCCACACCTAAGCTTATCTAAGCTCATTGACCTACATAGGGCACTAAGCTTATCTAAGCTAATGGGCCTACAATAGCTCCTAGTTTATCTAAGCTCATTGCCCTACAATAGGCCCAATAAGCCTTATCTAAGCTCATTGGCCTACAATAGCCCTCTAAGCTTATATCCTAAGCACATTGGCTACACCTAGGCACTAAAGCTTAGCTAAGCTCATTGGCCTACAATAGGCCTCTAAGCTTATCTAAAGATCATGCCTAGGCAATAGGCCTCTATGCTTATCTAAGCTCATTGGCCCTACAATTGGGCACTAAGCTTATCTAAGCTCATTGGCCTCAATAGGGCACTAAGCTTATCTAAGGCTCATTGGCCTACAATTGGGCTAAGCTTAGCTAAGGCTCATTGGCCTACAATAGGGCACTAAGCTTTATCTAAGCTCATTGGCCTACAATAGGGCACTAAGAGCTTATAATCTCATTGTCTTACAAAAGGGCACTAAGCTATCTAAGCTCAATGGCCTACTGGGTCACTAAGCTAATCCTAACTCAATTGCCTTACAATAGGGCACTAAGGGCTAAAATGGCTACACACCAATAGGCACTAAGCTTATGGCTACCAATAGGGCACTAAGCTTAGCTCTGCCTCAATGGGGTGCTTACAATAAGGCCTCTAAGGGCTTAAATTCTAAGCTCATTGGCCTAATATAAGGGCACCTAACTTATCTTTAATTGGCTAAGGGGCATTAACGAAATAAGGCTTTCTCCTAAGGTTATCTAAGCTCATTGGCCTACAATAGGCTTTAATAAGCTTAAATCCTAAGGCTCCATTTTGGCCTAAAATAGGCCTCTAAGGCTTATCCTAAGCCATTGGCCTGGCCTTAGGGCACTAAGCTTATTTCCTAAGCTCATTGCCGGACAATAGGGCACTAAGCTTATTTCTAAGGCTCATTGGCCTACAATAAGGGCCTAAGCTTATCTAAGCTCATTGGCCTACAATAGGGCACTAAGCTTATCTAAGCCTATGGGGCCTACAATAGGCTCCTAGGTTTATCTAAGCTCATTGGCCTAAAATAGGCCAATAAGCTTATCTAAGCTCACTGGCCAACAGTAAGCCAATAAGCTTATCTAAACTCTTGGGCTTACAATAAGCCACTAAGCTTATCTAAGCTTATGGGCCTACAATAAGCCACTAAGCTTAACTAAGCTCATTAGCCTACAATTGGCCACTAAGCTTATCTAAGCTCATAGGACTACAATACGCCAATAAGCTTATCTAAGCTCAGTGTCTATTATAGACAAATAGCTTATCTAAGCTAATGGGCCTAATATAGACCAATAAGCTTAATTAAGCTCATGGCCCTACAATAGGCCACTAAGCTTATGGGCCAACAATGGCTACTAAGCTCATGGCGCTACAATACTCCACCAAGCTTAACTAAGCTCATGGGCCTATAATACACTGCTAAGCTTATTTAAGCTTATGGGCCTAGCTGTTAGAGGAAAAAGATGGAGAGGGAGACGGAGAATTTAGACGGTGAAATAAAGTGAAGGACGATATAGAGAGAGGAGGTTTGATGGAGGCTGATGCCTTTGATAGAAGGCAGTGGAGGAGGAGGCGCATCAGGCAACCGACCCCCTTAATGTAGGGATAATGGTGGGAAAGAAGAAGAAGAAGAAGTTCCGGAATTATTCCCACAGAATGAACCAGAGAAGACATCTGCTAGAATAGATCTAGATATCCGACTATTTGCCCTCCGCTTTGACAGAGATCTTCCATTAGAAAGAGTCTTCATCAAGGGACAGAGCATTTACTGAAGGAAAAGTCCTTCTTTCTGCAGAGCCGGTCTTCTAGATTATTCAATAGAATGACCAGAAGGAAGACATCTGCTAGAATAGATCTAAATATTCGACTATTTGCCTGCTTTGACAGAGATCTTCCATTAGAAGAGTCTTCATCAAGGACAGAGCATACTTGAAGGAAAAGTTCCTTCTTTCTGCAGAGCCGGTCTTCTAGATTATTCCAACAGAATGACCAGAAGGAAGACATCTGCTAGAATAGATCTAGATATCCGACTATTTGCCCGCTTTGACAGAGATCTTCCATTAGAAGAGTCTTCATCAAGGGACAGAGCATACTTGAAGGAAAAGTTCCTTCTTTCTGCAGAGCCGGTCTTCTAGATTATTCCAACAGAATGACCAGAAGGAAAGACATCTGCTAGAATAGATCTAGATAATCCGACTATTTGCTCGCTTTGACAGAGATCTTCCATTAGAAGAGTCTTCATCAAGGGACAGAGCATACTTGAAGGAAAAGTTCCTTCTTTCTGCAGAGCCAGGTCTTCTAGATTATTCCAACAGAATGACCAGAAGGAAGATATCTGCAAGAATAGATCTAGATATCCGACTATTTGCCCGCTTTGACAGAGATCTTCCATTAGAAGAGTCTTCATCAAGGGACAGAGCATACTTGAAGGAAAAGTTCCTTCTTTCTGCAGAGCCGGTCTTCTAGATTATTCCAACAGAATCATCTTCTGGTGTCCCTCTGGTATCCCTCAGGAGGCCTTCTGGTGGCCTTCTACTGGCCTTCTGGGGTCCCTCTGGTTGCCTTCTGGGGGCCTTCTGGTGGTCTGCTTGGCCCTCTAAAGAAAACAGCTGTTGGCTCTCAGACTGAGAGCTCGTCCTCCAGCCTCCGAGCAGCTGTTGCTTCTTATCCTAAGGGCCCGTCCTCCAGCCTCCGAACAGCTTTTGGCTCTCAAACTGAGAGCTTGACCTCCAGCCTCCAAACAGCTGTTGGCTCTAATCCTTAAGAGCTCGTCCTCCAGCCTCCAAGATGTTACTGGCTCTTATCCTCCTGAGAAGTGGTCCTCCGGCCCCTGACAAGTTGGGTGGGAAACTCGGTATCCATACAGTCATCCTCCTCCTTCTGATGAGCTGGGGTAAACTCCGTATCCATCAAGATATCCTTCTCCTCCTGACGAGTTGGGGAAGCTCGTCAGCCATAAAGAATTCCTCCTCTTGACGAGTTGGGGTCCGCTAAAATGCCATCAAAAAGGCCAAAATCAAAACAACTTCCCCCTCTTGACCTCAGTTGACGTCTTTAATCATGGTTTCCCATTCCCCCGAACTCTTCTATTACTTGTTTCATCTTTTTTCCCCATTCCTGCAAGTATTGTTCTTTTTCTTCCAATTCCTGACGAGTTGGGAGAAGCTCGTCAGCCATAAAAGAATTCCTCCTCTTGACGAGTTGGGGGAAAATCGCTAGCCATCAAAACATCCCCCTCCCGACCAGTTGACGTCTTATCATGTTCCCTCCCATTCCCGAACTCTTCTATTACTTGTTTCATCTTTTTTCCCCATTCCTGCAAGTATTGTTCTTTTTCTTCCAATTCCTTCTTTTTCCTACTCAGAATATCATCCCGTTCCTCCAAGATCTTTCTGTCTCGTCCCATTTGTTCCCCTGATCTCGAAAGATTTTTTTCCAATTGCATGTACGTGCTTTTCAGTTCTTCCAGTATTGGACTTATCTTTATTATTTTTACATTGTTGTGCATCCGCCATTCGTTCCTTTGCTTCCAACACTTCTGCTTTCCTCTGACATTCGAATTGGTCTAACAGCAACGCTTGTGTCTGGAGGTCAAGATCGCAAGCAATTTTTTCCAGATTCTTATACTTCTTTTTTAATTGCTCCTTCTCTATCGCGAAGTCTTGCCTCTCCTTCATGAATGCTTCTCTTTCCTCTTGAAACTTCTGTTTTTCCTCGGTGAAGTCTGCTGGCTCAGAAGCAGATTGTTGCGGTGGGAAAACGTCGTCGGATGCGTGGGTGGTGGGGAGGCTGGAACATTTTGGTACCATCCTCACGTGAGGTGGTGATGAGCTCTTCCTTCAAAGGCTCGTCTCTGGATTTCTGGGTACGTCATCCTCCCATCAGAGGGAATGATGCTCTCCGGCACAAGTTGAGGAACGTCGGAGGTTCTCTCTTTCTCCAGAGAGGGAATGGCCTCTTGTTCCTCTTGCCCACACTCTAATTCCTCTTCTTTCATAAGTTCTGAGATGGCCTCTTGCTCCTCCTGTCGTCCAGTCCTAGTAATGAGAGTCTCAACTATTTCAATTATTTCTGATCCTCGATCCTTGACCTCGATTTTTCGACTTCTCCTCCTCCAGTCCTTGCATTGTTTGTTTGAGTGTTTCGATTTCTTCACGGAGGTCGTTCATTCGCACCTCCTCTACTTGCCTTTCTGCCTCCAGAAGCTGGCACTGGACGCCTAAGTCTGTCACTTTTCTCTCTAGACGAGGAATAATCGAATCTCTCTTTTCGGTCTCCTCAGCAAAAACATTTTCAAGGCGTTCGATTTTCTTGTCCCTCATTATCGCTTCCGCCACTAGTAAAGCCTATGAGGTTGGTTTGTTCAGGAGCTTTTCTTCCAGCGTCGTAATCATTTCGTTTTTCTGTTCAATCTGGTGCTCGATTTCCTCAGTCCTCTCCTGCCACTGCTGTAGCTTTTCCTGCTGGGCGGCGGTCGTCATCTTCAGCCCATTTCTTTCTTCATGACATTGCTCGAACTTTTCGGCCATCAGGTCCAGTTTTCTTTGAGTCCTCTCTACTGTTCGAGACAAAAGGGAGACATCCGACTGCAGGCGTTCAATTTCTTCCTTTTTGCTGTCCTTTTCCATATCCTTGGTCTGTTGCATGGCAGTTGTGTGTATATTAATGTTATTAGTCCAGTTCACTCCACAGTTGCCGGTGGCAATTGACGTGGAGCCAGTGTTCCCTGCTTCGAAGCAGGCCAATAAAGTAAAATTGTTAATATTAATATTGTTCATTTTGCTGTTTGTACTCGATACGTTGCGCTATGGTTAGTTTTAGGAACTTCCAGAGGGAGAGATAGAGTTCTGGATCCTGGAGACTTCGGATTTGTGGCATGTAATGAGTGAAGCCCTTCATGGAGACTGGAGCCGCGAAAGATTCCGGAGTCATTCTTTTTAGAGTTTTATGTCTCCAGTTGGTTTTACACACACACACACACACACGTTTTACTAAGGGCCCCATAGATGTTACGATCGCTGGATCCGGTCAACTGAATCGAAAGTAAATCTCACTGTCTATGGGGTTATCGTCCGACCAAAAGTGGGGCGGAGTCCGTCGGCCTCTCCGACCAACTTGCAACCTGCCGTTGCCAGGTTCCTGGCATCCGATTCAGTTCAGGTGGGCCCGAAGCCTCCACGTCTATGGGCCTGATCTCAAGATTTACTTCAGTTTCACGAGACGCTGAGGCGGCAACATGGCAGCTACGTCCGCAGATGAGGAGTTCTAGGAGGAGTTTATTGAACGTCGTAGGAAAGAGAAATTAAGCTTATGATAAATTAGTTGGAAAATTACTAATCATTTCTCATCTTCTATGCTCTTGTGAACCTCAAAACAAATTGCAACTTTATAGTATCACCTTTACTATTCACTAAAATTTTCAATCAACTGTCTATTATGCACTTCGTGGTGGTTTCTCTGCCTGATTCAAGCACACCATGTAAGCGCCGCCTTTTGTCCAGTGATGCCTTCTTAACCTTTCCAGACTCTTTAATTAATCGTATACCTTCGTCATTATTTATCATAAGATATATTATTAAGCTCTTCTGCATAATCTTATTATTTTCAAGGGCTGGTAGGAAAAGGAAATCCCTCACTTGAACAATATCATCTTTATATATATATATATATATATATATATAATCTATATATATATATATATATATATATATATATATATATATAATGTCTGTATGTAGTATGTAAAGCAATCTAACCACCGCGCTAATGATGCCTGAAAGTTACTACTTACAAATTAAGAAGAGAAGCATCTCGGTGAAAAATAATATTTGACTAGCGACGCAAAATTACGTAATCGTAAGAAAATGTTTATCGTAATTTAAAAGATTTTTTTACGTAGTGGTACAAAAATTCTATCGTATTATAAAGCATTTTAGCTCGGTGAGAATCTAATGGTGAATAAAAACACACTCACCACACACCTTTCGGCTTTTTTTTTTTTTATCCATAGATGTTTTTATCTTGGACGTGTGAGTCCTAACACACACATATATAATATGTTTGTATATATATATATATATATATATATATATATATATATATATATCTATATATATATATATATGTATATATATATGTATTTATATATATATATGTGTGTGTATATATATATATGTATATGTATGTATGTAAGTATATAATATATATATATATATATATATATATTATATATATATATATATATATATATATATATATATATATATATATATAATCTCGCATAGTCTAGTGGCATGTAGTCTAGTATACAGTAGTACATCTTCTTTTCCCAGCTTTTTTCCATTTTTGATATGGGTCGCCGTTTCGGATGAGCCGTTTCCATCTATTTCTATCTTGCGTCTTCTGCCTCATCAATTTCCTTCTCATGTAAATCTCCTCTCACACAGTCCTTCCATCTCTTTCTTGGTCTCCCTCTCTTTCTTCTTCCTTGCACCTCCACTCCCATAGTATGTCTCCCAGCGTGGTCCTCATCTCTCCTCAACAGGTGTCCATACCATCTCAGCCTCCCCTCCTGCACTTTCTTGATACTTCCACCACCTTAGTTGACCCCTTATGTAGTCATTTCTGATCCTATCCACTCTTGTTACCCCAGACATCCACCTAAGCCATTCTCATTTCTGCCACATCCATCTTCTTCTGCTCTGCTTTTCTCATGCTTGCTGTTTCCGTACCATACAGCATTGCTGTTCTTACCACCGTCTTGTGAAATTTTCCTTTTAACCTAAGCGGCACTCTTTTGTCACAAAGAACTCCCGAGGCCGCTCTCCAGTTGTTCCAGCCTGCCTGTACCGATGTTTTACTTCTTCTTCCATACTTCCTCCAGCGTTAACAAAAGATCCCAAATACTTAAAACTTATCAACTCTCCTTATTTGCTCTCCACCAAGCTGAATACTTTCTCTATCATCCCCCTCAGTGGTGTACACATATATTCTGTCTTGGATCTACTTATTCTCATTCCTCTGTCCTCCAGTACTTGTCTCCATCTTTCCAATTTCACTTCCAGATCTTCCCTGCAGTCGAATATCATTCTGGGTATTGGTCATGAAGCCAATAATGAAGGACAAATTCAAGAAAGTGTTTGTATTTTCCCAATGCACTGGAAATGGATTATCATGACAAGATACATTGAACTGTAAGACTTTATAAAAAAAAACATCCAAATTTTGAAGTATTGTTTAAGGAAGGTAAATATAGACCATATTTAACAGTTAAGGATGATAGTGCTGTGAACTTCTTAACTACCACTGGCTTTAAAGACATTATGTTAGAAAAACCTAAGGATGATGGGAAGTATACTAAAGTTATTGTGTTTGGTTACCCTTTATGTATGGATCCAAATGATTTATTGGTAGATGAAAGGGTTGTTTGGGCTTTGGGCTAAACGACGTGAGTAGCTTGTAGCTTGTGACTAAGCAGAAAGGTGGAACTAGTTTAGAACCACAGGTGATAGCACTTATAAAAGGTGAGGTTCCAGAGAAAATATTTGTTCCCAGTCTTGGATATAAACAGGTCGATGTGTTTAAGGAAAGTCCTATGTTATGTTTTAAATGTAGCCAATGGGGCCACTTTGCATATAAATGTGAGAGTAACTTCAACTGTAGATATTGCAGCGAAAGTCATGACTGAAAAGAATGTTTGGATAAAATAATGAATAATGTTAAAATTGTTCCAAAATGTTGCAATTGTGGAGGTGACAACAAATGCTAGTTCTTGTTGTGTAAAAAGAGGCCCCAGTTATTGGTGTTAAAACTCCAAGTACTTTAGTATCTCAATCACTGAATAAGAACGAAAACGGAGTTGTTATGCCAGTTACAAACGTACGGGAACCAAGAGAAGAAGAAAGGCAACTTCAAAAGGGGGAGACCTCTAGTCGTAGTCTAGCTTGTGATAAACATGACAGTGTTATTCAAACACTTCGTTTAGAAATAGAAGAACTTCAAAAGGTAATCTTGAGCATGCGTTTGTAATGGTATTAGCATAGTCGTTTCTATTGGAATGGAGGAGAATGTTTCTGAAGTGAATGATGTAGGTACTGGTTTTCTAATATCAGTAGTCAAAAGAAGGTTCAAACTGTAGATAGAGCTACTTGTGATGATCTTACGTCTGCCAGAGAATGTGAAAATGCCGAATTTTATGTCTACTGATAATGTGTTTCAGGGTACCTCCATTTATGACAGAAATTATGAATTAAGGAAAGATTTGTCAAATGAAAGGAAAGGATGTGACAACTTATACTCTGTTTTTTTCCATCTGTCCATCCGCCTGTGGTGTTTGCGCATGGTAACACTGCGTCCCGGGCTTTAAATAGTATCCTATTTTGAATATTAACGGTGTAATTCGCATACATTAAATTTTATTATTAAAAACACTTTTTCAGTTGCAAATGTACACCCAGATACCCATTTTATTTAACCAAAAACTTACACACAGCGTAACTATTTAAAGCCCGGGACGCAGTGTTACCATGCGCGAACACCACAGGCGGATGGACAGATGGAAAAAACAGAGTATAAGTTGTCACGTCCTTTCCTTTCATTTGACAAATCTGTATAGTTGTTAGTATAGATACAGGACTAGAGTACATGCAGCGGCCAGATGAAGATCTTAAAATGAATGTGGTTACTTTTGCTAGAAAAATGAGGAAAGAAATTGACCAAAATGGAGGGGTCTTGTCTTAAAACATTATCGTGGAATGTAAATAGTCTTCAAAAAAGAGGAACCGACGTCCATGCTTGGGTTCTTTCTCATGATTTCGATGTAATAACTTTGCAAGAAACTGGTGTTAATGAGGCTGGTTTCCAATTAACAGGCTATCAATCATTTGAACTTCCGCCAGATATTGAGAAAAATATAAGGGGTCTAACTACCTTTGTGAAAAATGATATACCAGCTGTTTTATCTGAAGCGACAGAAATGAACGGCACTGAGTGTTTGTGTGTAAAATTATATTTAAAGGATATTGTATTTTATATGATCAATGTGTATGTGCATGCTGATAAATTGGATCTTGATAATTTACCTTAGGTTATTTTTAATGAGTACTTTTTATTATATATAGTGGGCGATCTTAATGCTCGCCATCATGATTTGGGAAGCAGTGGTAGCCAAACCAGAAATGGTTTTGTGTTAAATAACATACTTACCTCATTGGAAAATGTCAGTGTCCTGGGGAATGGTGCACCAACGCACGTGAGAGGTGGCAAAATTGATTATGCTATGCTTTTTATTATGTTTGAATGTACAGCTGATGCGCTGGTTGTTAGTGAGCTTGTGAGTGATCACTTTGCTATAGAAGAATCTTTAAGAATAAACAAAATGTTTGTCAGTAAAAAAAAAAGGAAGTCCTATCATTTAAAACCTGATAGAAAATTAGAGTTCATGAATAAAGTTGGTGAGTGGTACACACATTACAAGGAAGTTAATGGTCATCGAAACGATGAAAACATATTCTATGAAGATTTGCTCACTGTCATTGATAGTATTTTCTCCTCATTTAAAAAGTCTGTATATTCAAATGACAAAATAGTTCGGGTTTGGAATAAACCGCTTCGAAAAGCTCAACGTAATTGGAGTAAGAATCCAAATGATAATCGGAGGAGAGAAACCATGATGCAGAAAGCAGACGGGACAGCAGAGGTAAGGAGGAGGAGGACGGTCAGAAGTCAATATTGGGATAAGTTCTTGGAAGAAATTTCACTGACTAAAGAAATTGGGTCTGTATGGAATTTAGTCAATAAAGTGAGAAAGAAAAGGAAAGAAACCGAATGGGTTAGGAAATTGTTGGAAGCCGCAAGTATCAGTAGTCTCTCACAAACAATGTTCAGGCCTGCTTACGTAACAGGCGGTATAAACGAAGACAACTCGTGGCGTTACAAGAGGCTCTCAATTGTGAGATTTGTTTGCCATTTAGAAAGACGAATTGTTGTTTTGTATGAAGAAGGGCAAAATCTACCGCTCCTGGTGCGGATGGGATAACGTACGAAATTACAAACTGTTTAATTATGATGGAGGATAGTCCTTTGTTAGATCTAATGAATCTTTCATATAAAAATGGAAAATAGCTCTTGTTGTACCTATACTGAAGGACAACGGAGAATATAGGCCTATTTCACTTACATCTTGTTTGTGTAAATTAATGGAGAGTCTTGAATTAAATAGATTAATTTATATAATTGGTGACCAATTATCGCCGAATGTGTTTGGTTTTATAAAGGGGAAGAGTACTTCAGATTGCGTTATTAAAGCCTTAAGTAATGCTAATGTTAAATGTAGAGCATTTGTTGACTTGAAAGGAGCTTTTGATAGAGCTTGCAGTGATGTTATTCTAGAAGAGCTCGTCAACATAGGTGTCAGGGGATTTTAACTGAGGTGGATTAGGAGTTACTTAACTGAGAGAAGAGCGAAAGTTTGGTTTCAAGGATCTGAGTCCGAGGAAATGTTGATGGAGTTAGGTATTCCTCAAGGTGGTGTTCTTAGTCCTACCCTTTTTAATGTTTTGATGGATAAAATTGCGAGGCATAATTTTCCTGCTGGTACTGAGATTATTGTTTATGCTGATGATATTTTGATACAGTGTGTTAGTGAAACCATTTTAATAAGGGCTATGGCAGAATTACAGAATTTGTGCATGCACATGGGCTTGGTGATAAATGAAGAAAAGAGCAAATTTCAGTCAAGGATGGTTAATAGTAATACGGTTGCCATAAATGGTAAAACTTTGGAAAAAGTAAATAGTTATAAGTATCTAGGTATGTACATTGGATTTAACAAAAGCTCGGATGAAATTAATTACTTGAAAAATGTTTGTCTAGCTCGAATGAGACCTTTACAGGTGTTGGCAAATAGAGGTAACGGTGCTGGTATTCCTGTTTTTTTTAAGGATGATGTGCATCAGTGCGGTGCGTTCAGTTATAGACTATGCATCACCTGAGCTGGTGAATTATTCGAACACAGAGTTGAGACCTCTTGAAATAATCCAGAGTAAGGCAATGAGAGTTATTTTAGGTTGTTCCATGAGTACTAGGATTGAAATCATGAGACTGGAATTGAATCTACCGAGGGTTGTTGACCGAGTACAAGAGGTAGTGGCTATTGCTGCTCTTCGTATGATGAGAAGGGGAAAAACAAAAGAACCTTAAAGATGGCTGTTGACAGTTATTCAGGCAATAGAGTTTGCCCTGTTAAATATAACATGTATTTTAAGAAACTGTATAATATACTGATGAAATATGATATAAAATTTTGTGTAAAATTACAAGTAGCAGCTCCAATGAAGCCGTGGTTGTGTCACAAAATGAATGTAAGCATTTGTAAACTTGACTGTAGAAAAAGTGAGTGCAACACATACGAATTGAAACAATTAATTCTGTCTAAAATCAACACATTACCTAAAGCTAATAGTATACATATGTACTGTGATGGTTCAGTGAATGGTATCAAGGTTGGATGTGGGTGGTTATAAAGGAATATTGTGAAAATGATGTGAGTACTGACGAGACGCTGTCAAAAAGAATAGAAGATAAAACTTCTACTACTACTGCTGAATGACATGCCATTCATGAAGGGTTAACCTTAGTAGTAAACAAGATGAAAGACGTGTTTGTTTTCGTTGATTGCCAGAGTGCTCTTCTTGCGCTTAACTCTAGATATCCAGTTGACAGGGAATTAGGTAAAGTAAGTGTAAAAGAACTTGTATCTGCAGTAGAAGATCAAGGGTATTTTGTCAAGTTTTACTGGGTACCATCTCACGTTGGTATTCATTTGAATGAGATGGCCGATAGTTTGGCAAAGGATGGTACAAACAAAAATAATATTGATACAGAAAGCACAATGACTCCGAGCAGAATAAAAAAAGGGCTAAAAATCAAGAGGTATTTGTGGGAAGCGGCTGAAATTCGACAAATTTTAAACAATGGTAGTGTCAGTATGAGACACTATTTGTTTGTGTCTGAAAACAACAATATTGTATATGGTAGGGCACTGTCTAAACTAGATACTTTAATAATGAGGTTGCGTTTGGGATATAAATATTCTTGGGAATACATTGATAATGAAAACTCTAAATGTAAATTATGCGGCGAGTTTCGGAAACATACTTTACAACATTATGTTATGGAATGTAATAAATTATCAGAGTTTCGTAACCCCAGAATAGATGATGTAAACAAATCAAAGTATGTTATTTCTGAAAAATGATGTATGTTCCAAAATTGTCAAGAAATTTCCTAATTTATTTTGTAATAAATAATTGTGAGCCATTTGCCTGTCCTTAAGGATTTGTATAACTTGATTTTTTGTACCTTTTCTTAATATTTTTCTTTTATATAAACATTTACTTTTGTTATATTTGTTTTGTATGGCTTTTGCCTATTGAAAACTTGCTTTAGTATATATACATTTGATTTGTATAAAATTTGCATTATAGCTTTTGTATAAATTGGGTTAAAATTCCTCTCATGTAAAATATTTGCTTTTCATTACTGTTTTTTATTTTTATTTACGTATTTATATGATGATTTTTGCCTGGAATCTTTTGAATTTTGTAGGTGAGTATAGCAGCATGCTGCTGCACTCCATTTGATGTATATCAATAAACTTTTTAAAATTTGAATTTGAATTTTGAATTCTTTAGACCTTGCTTTCAACGACCTTTTCGATCATGAAATTTGCCGAGCGAAAATGGTATGCGACAATAACTAAAAATTATGTTTCATTCTCATATTATGTATAATCGTTAGAAATATCATTTAAATATTCTTCTATGTAATATTCGTTAGAAACATCATTTAGATATTGCCGAGTCAATCCATAGAAATAATACGGCAGTTAACGTTTGCATATTGTCGGGGTTTTCGTCTGGTGATGACGTGAGAAATGCTTACGATTGTACCCTCGTGTTTCCGCCCCCCCCCCCCCCCCCCCCACACAACCCACAACCACCGCCACCACACCCCCAGAGGCTGCGTACAATAACTTTTCCTTTCGGTTATGCACGATCTTATGAATTATTCATTATATTCTCTCTGCATCCTCATTCAAACAGAAGGATAATGACAGCGATTGCAAGACGAACACTAACCCGCGAGAAACACTAAATAGGTCTAGTTTGGAAACTTTCCCCCCGCCTGCCCTGTAGTATTGCTTACAGTATGCATTGTGGGTAAGCGCTTCAGATGATAGTAAAATCAGTGACCCATGAGTAAGATAAAGTGCTGAAGGGTACTACAGGGAGGCCTGTTGTGGACCACAGGACTGCAAACCACCTAACAGGACAGAGAGAGAGAGACTCGGGTTGGAGGTTGCATGATCTCTATGGATGCTGTAGATATATACTTAAGTTCATATAATATTTGCCAGTTGTTGACTTACTTATTGAGTAATTAAGAAACCTTTTATCCTTACAGTTTATATTTAAATATGAGTCATTTTCTTAAACACAAGAAAGACAAACTTTGGTTACTCTCATTAATGCATGTATAGTAGGTACACACCCAGACACTTATACATAAAATCATGTACGTAACTTGTGTATTTTGTACTATGTAGGATAAACTAGTGTGTATGTATATCATAGCCAGAAAAAAGCTGGGAAATTAACTTGTTACATAAAACAAAAAAAGAAAAACATCACGAAACATTTAAAAGGAAGAACGATCGAATGGACACACCACAACTGTTCGAAGACATCTTATTCAGCAATGAGATTGACAATGATATGCCATCATTCAATAAATGATAAGACAATGATATGACGTCCTTCAATAAATGATAATGATCAGAAGTCACTCTTAAGTGATCATGGAAAGCGAAAACTAATTCATTGAACTTTATGAGGCATAAAGAAGGGAATATTCTAAAGACATCTACAAATCTCAAGATGTCTTTCTCTGAAGGATCATGTCTCGAGGGGACTTTTCAGTTAACGTCACTTTCCTTCGACAGTTCCGCTCCTCCGCGGAAGCCGTGCAATAGAAATGTCGTTCATAACGGAGATTTTTATCTCTGGAAACTCCAACACATTCAAATCATTCGAGGAAGTTCTCAAAATGACTCAGAATGGGCTCAAAATGACCCGGAAACAGTGCCCGAATACTCTGGAGGCCCATTACTGGAACAGAGAGTCAGTCACGTGACATCAACCAAAATGGTAGCTGTTCCTCCCTGTGAAAGCTTCTACTTTCTTTGTTTAAAAGTTAATGTATATCAGGTTAGTGAAGGTCTGTTGACGTTTTTAATCGTGACATCTGTAGACTATGTGACTCAACTTGCTAATTATGGCGATTCTGAGCATTTTGTGGACGAGATAACCAGACGTCTGCCTGTAATATAGGAGGAACCGACTCTGTGTGAACCCAGACAGGAAGCTGAGTGGGCGTGGCCACCTTCCTTCCTTAAACCCTGGACAGGGGTCGTGGGTCTGTGCGACCCAAGGAGTGTTTCAAAAAACATGTTTTTTTCCTGTATATTACCACCCATGTCCAATGCGGGTGTAATCGACCTGCAGACGCTAGTATGCTGTCAGATTTGATGGTTACCAGAACGTGTGAGCCCCTCTCTTCAGTGCATCCCTATTTTCTGAGGAACCACGGGTGTCAGGACGACCCACATCTTAGTAGAAAGGTTAGTGATCGAAAAATCAAAGTTATTACATAACAGTTTCTCAATGAAACAGTTTGCATAGTCATGTGACTTTTTTGTGTTGGAAAGTCTAGCTGGGTCCTATATCTAAGTAACACACCACAAAACCGAGTGGCAGAGATGCCAGATACCGCCATATTGTCCAATTGCTTCGAGTGCCACTTTTTGCATTTTTTGCAAAAAGCAAAGTTTTTAGATAAACATCAGATATGAGTATTATTCATTCTAATCGTGTTATGTACTGTTGGAATATGTCGGAGGATGATGTTTCTATAAAATGAATGCCTTTGTGAATGCATTATCAAGTCGTAAATGCGCTCAAGGTCACGTGACCTTGTAGTGCCAATTTCTGTGTTTTTTTGCAAAATAGCAGAGTTATTACGTAGCCAATTCATGTCGGACTGTGTGCATAATAGCTAATTAGTGTATTTTTTTTTATATTGTAAATTGTTTCGGGATGTTTATGGGTCACGTGAGCAACTCTGGGAGCGGCAGAGATGCCATATAGCAGAAATATTGTGTAATTTCTTTCGAGTGTCATTTTTTTTGAAGTTTTTGCAAAAAAAGCAAAGTTTTTAGGTAAATGTCGGATACTGAGTATTGTTCACTTCAATCGTATTTTTTTTGTACTGTTGGAATATGTCGGAGGATGGCGTTTCTATAAAATGAATGCCTTTGTGAATGCCTGCCACTTACCTACGACTTACATATGCCCTTATGGTCACGTGACATTCAAGTGCTAATTTCTGTGTTTTTTTGCGAAGAGCAAAGTTATTACGTAGCCAATACGTGTATTGGGAAATGTTTTACTATGTGCGCAATCATGTACGGGAGACGTTTACTTCGTATGCTGTTTGTAGCAAACGTGTGCGCGACCTTGGTAGTGGCTGAGGTGCCATATTGCCAATAATCCCTGCGTCTTGAATGCCCTTTTTTTTATATTTATATATATATGAAAAAAGCAAAATTTATAGTAAACGTAGCATATTGAAATTGAACAGTGTTCATGCTAGTAGTGTTGTTCATGTCAGTATAGTTTTGTTCACGCTAGTATAAAGTTTATAGTGGAATATGTTGGAGGTTGGCGCGTTGTTTGTCGCGTACGTGCTCTGGGCGCCATTGTATGCGAAGATTCTGTTTACCTTCTTTTCCGAGTGCTCATTTCTAATGTTTTGCCTCTCTCTCTCTCTCTCTCTCTCTCCCATGCCTCTTTGATCCTTTATGATTAGTGTTTCGTATATTCGTGGGTCTCTCTCTCTCTCCCTGTTTTAGTGTTCGCATATTTCTGGGTCTCTCTCGCTCAATCTCTCTCTCAATGCCTCTTTGATCTTTATGTTTATGTTTCGTATATTTGCTCTCTCTCTCTATCTCTATCTCTCTCTCTCTCTCTCTCTCATCCTTTGTTTTAGTGTTTCGTATATTTCTCTCTCTCTCTCTCTCCCTCTCTCTAAAAATGAATCCATCTCATCTTTGAAAGCTATAGTAAGTAAAGCGCTCTCTCTCTCTCTCTCTCTCTCTCTCTCGCCATATAAATAATTCCATCTCATCTCTGAAAGCTGTAGTAAGTAAAGCTCTCTCTCTCTCTCTTTCTCTCTTGTTGTGCGTAAACATCTCTCTCTCTCTCTCTCTCTCTCTCTCTTTTGTTGTGCGTAAACATCTCTCTCTCTCTCTCTCTCTCTCTCTCTCTCTCTTTTGTTGTGCGTAAACACCTGCGTGACCGACCTTGGAAGTGGCTGGGATCCCATATATTGACATTTCATCCATTTCCTTTCGAATGCCCCTTTTATGTGGTGTGTGTGTGTGTGTGTTTTTTTTTTTTTTTTTTTATAGCAAAGTTATATGGTAAACATTGCGAAGAGAACAGGGTTCATGCCAGTATAGTTTTTGTGTTTTATTACTGGAATATGTTGGAGGGTGGTGTGTTGTATCGCGTACGTGCCCCGGGGTAATGTTTGTGCTGATTCCCGTTTGAGTGCTCATTTCTAATTTTTTTTTTTTTTTTTTTTTTGAGTGCTCATTTCTAATTTTTTTTTTTTCGAGTGCTCATTTCTAATTTTTTTTTTTCGAGTGATCATTCCTAATTTATTTTTTCGAGTGCTCATTTCTAATTTTTTTTCGAGTGTTCATTTCTAGTTTTTTTTTCAAGAGCTTATTTCTAATTTTTTTTTTCGATGCATATTTCTAGTTTTGCTTTTTTTTTTCAGTCAGGGCTTCTAGGGCACGCAGAGGTCTGAGTATGGCCGAAATCAATGAAGTCATTGCTCAATATGAAAGCGATGATTTTGAGGATGAATTAGAGAACCAGATTTTAGAGGAAGCGGAATCAGGCACCGTTTTTGTCGAGGAGGAAGACGAAGATATGCATGTCCCAGAGGGGGACGGGGTAGAGGAAGATAATGACATTCTCGAGTCCAGGAATGATGAGGTAGACGATGGGCAGGAGGCATCGGTGGTTACTGGGACAGTACCCGTTGTGGTGACCACAACACCAACAACAACAACAAAACAACAACAGCGAGTACATCCGCCTCACCCACACCTGGGCCGTCAACTTCTCGGCCTGACAACGAACTCTCCCCGGTCGAACTTAGAAGCAGGAGGAGGAGGAGGGGTGGACCATCCGGCCCGCCCGGGGAGCTCCTATTCACCGCATTGGCCCTAAGGTTGTCAGGGCACGTGATGGGACCGAGTGGCAGAGAAATCCCAATGGCGCCCTACCCCCCATCTCCACGCCGCGGATTGAAGCTGGGGGTCCCGCCGATGTCATTGCTGGGGTGGAGAGAGTTGAGCGACATTTTCTCGCTCTTTCTGGAAGATGTTTAGTTGGCAGAGATTGTCATGAGAAACCAATGATAAACTTGCCCTTTTGAGGGCAAATTATCGTGGCGCAAGCAATATTGCCCTTCATGACATGACCTGAGAGAGCTAAAGGCATTCATTGGGATCCTGATAATGTCTGCCGTAAGAGCGGACAATCACACCCCAACAATCGACATGTGGAATCTCACAGAGTGCAATGCAGTCTACCGCTGTACAATGAGCGAGCTAGTTTCGTCCTACTAACGAGTGATTCGTTTTGACAATAATGCCACCAGAGCCGAGCGAATAAGGACAGATCGCCTTGCCCCCCCCCTTCGCAAAGTGTTCGATCAAAAGAATTACTCTCCTGGGCCTCATCTCACTGTGGACGAGCAGCTTGTACCATTTAGGGTCGCTGTCCCTTCCGCATGTACATACCCAACAAGCCAGCCAAGTAAGTTCACAGATTCCCATTTTGTTTCATGTAATTGCTTTTTATGTATTTATAATTGTTTTCATTTTTATTATATAATATTTTCTAATTAGGAATAAGAATTGAAATATGATATCTTATGTGTTATAAAATATAAAATATGTTCTCTCTCTCTCTCTCCCTCTCTCTCTCTCCTCTCTCTCTCTCTCTCTCTCTCTCTCTCTCTCTTATAATATATATATAGATATATATATATATATATATATATATATAGATATATATATATATATAGATATATATATATATATATATATATATATATATATCTATATATATATATCTATATATATATATATATATGAATATATATATAGAGTATATGTATGTATGTAATTATATATATACTATATATATATATATATAATATATATAGAGTATATGTATGTATAATATATATATATATATATATATATATCATATATTATAGATATATATAGATATATATAATCTATATAATATATATATAGTATATATCTATGTATAGATATATATATATATATATATATATATATATCTATGCATATATATATATATGATATATATATATATATATATATATATATATAATATACATAGATATAAAAAAATATATATATATATATATATATATATATATATATATATATATATACATAGATAATATATCTATATACTATATCTATATATATATATATATATATATATATATATATATATATAGATATATATATTATATATATATATATATTATATATTCTTATTATTATAATTATCAATATTATTAAATTATTATTATTATTATTAATTATTATTATTATTATTATTATTATACATACTAACTTGATTCTATTTTGCTTTTTATTTCATATGATTTTACTTTTTTAGATACTAATTTTATTCTCTCTTCCTATAGGTACGGCATCAAGCTTGTGTTGGCGTGTGATGCCGATACGCTTAATGTGTACCGATAGCATTACATGTGTGATGCCGATTAGCATTACTGGGGTTGATGCGATTGCTACCTTGGGGAAGGCCACAAGTCAGAGTGCCGAGAGGACAGACGTTGGGAGAAGTTTTTCACTACGGAGCTTGTGCGACCTTTTCGCCGAAGGGGTCGCACAGTGACGACTGACAACTTTTTCACAACATTATCTCTCGCTATCACTCTCTGACGATGGCATGTATTTGTGTGGGACAATTCGCCCTAAACCTTACATTCCAAGGGAAGTTCATGAGAGTGTGCTTCCCGTCAAGGACTCAGTGCCGTGTTCAATTACGAACACAATTTGATCTCCAGTGTCAGCAAGTCAGCAGGACAAAGAAGGTGATGCTTTTGAGTTCCCTGCATCATGATCCCATCTGAAATCGAAAAGACGTAAGACGGATATCCAGATGTTTTATAATGCAACAAAAGGGGGTGTAGACACACTCGATCAGTTGTGTTCTACAGCAAATTGTATTCGTAAGGACACGACGCTGGCCACTTTGTCTTTTTTACGGGTTATTGAACATAATTATGGTCAATTCTTTTATTCTCTATTCGTCCATGCCATCATGACGAGCGTTGAATAGGCGAGCGTTCCTCAGGGAGCTCGCCACGGAATTGTGTACTCCCCTAGTAAGTCATCGGTACTATACATTGACCAACTTGTCAAAGCCCTTGCGTCAACTGATGGCAGTTACATTTTCATTTGGCTGACACGCAGCAGGGACATCTTCCTGCCATTGGCCACGTCAAGCTGCGCAAGCGTCTTCGCTGCCGAAGTTGCCCATCTAGAGATGACCACAAGACGAACACAGCATGTTTGCGATGCAACGAGCCCGTCTGCCTACAGCATCAAACTGTCCTTGTGTCTGAAGTGTGTGCTTCGTACTAGTTAAGTTACATCATGAAACTTTTTTACAACTTGTTTGCATAAATGCTATAATTTTAATCTTTACAAAATATATAGATCCATTTTTTACCTAAAAATACTGCAACTAGTTTATTTTCATTTTGTTGATATTTCCAAATGTTTCTAAAATATTCCATTTTCGAAATATTTCTTTTTGATGACTGCAAAATAATTTTCAAACATCCAGCAAGCCACCATAATAGTTTTATGCAAATTCAATGCATAATTAGATAGCTAAGTAACACATTGGAAATTTCATTCCATTCGTCCATTCATGTAGCAAATTTGGCCGTCGCACTTGTCGTGGTGGGCCCTATTTACTGTACATATCCATTAGGTAAGTTGCATACCGCTATATATTCTTGTTCTCTATAGAATTTGTGATATTCTGATAGATTTTCATGCATAAATATCATATCTTATAGTAGTTACAGCCATTTTTATAAGAAAATTTTCATGGTAAAACAAGGAGGTCAACAAATGACCTTTACATTATATAAGTTTTTGGGTCAGATTTTTTTTTTGATGATTGCAAAATATGTTGAAACATCCAGCAATCCATCATAATAGTTTTATGCAAATCTAAGCATAATTAGGTAACTAAATAAAACATTAAATTACATTTCCATCCTCCATTTCAGGTAGCAAATTTGGCCGTCACACTTGTCGTGGGTGGGGGCCCATTTACTGTACATATCCATTAGGTAAGTTGCATACCGCTATATATTCTGTTCTCTATAGAATTTGTGATATTCTGGTAGATTTTCATGCATTTGAATACTGTAGCAGAGTTCAAAAAGTCGTCATCCATTCCTGGTGTGAGGATCATTCGGTGGTTCGAGACGCAATCATGAAGACAGCTTGTTGTTCCTGGTGCTTCTTCTGTTGGGCCTCTGGTTCAGCTTTGCTCGGAGCAACAACGTCGAGCAACCGGTATTATCATATTAATCTTTCAATTTACTCCATTCTGAATTTATGTTGGGGTTTCGGTTAGTTAGTTAGTTTAGTTAGTTATTGAGTTAGTGGTTCGTGGTGGTAGGAGGTTTCTGTTTCCTAATATTAGCAGTAGTTATGACTTGGACTATTCAATGGATGGTGTCTTGTTCGTCGATGTTACATTAGTTGTATTTCAATAGAGATCTTGCACTTAGACATTCACTGATCTCTAGTCCCCTTTTCCTGCCGTGGACAACCAGATTCGCTGAACAGCGGAACCACCAATTGCAGTCAAAGTTTTGCTCCCTCGCTGTCGAACTTCTCCAGAGTTCCAGAGTCTCCTCCTCCTTCCTCCCTCCTCCTCACGCCGTTGCGGAACTGTGGAACAGCCTCCCTTCAGAGGAAGTCCAAAACTTTCAGACGTTCCAGCTAAGACGCAATGCATTTCTGCCTGAGTACAATTCCCCTTGCAATCTTAGTCATCAATTCAATTTATGTTATTTGTTTATTTATTTGTTTGTTTTTTTTTTCTGATACTGATCCCCTCTTCTGTATTTTCCGTTTACCTTCTGTTTCCTCTTTCGAATGAACACCGTAATATTCTCTGGAAGTTTCAATTTCAAGTGAATGGCCTCTGTTGGCTTGTTGTACTACATGAGTAGGGTTCGTCTGAGTAGTAGTAGTAATAATAATATAATAATAATAATAATAATAATAATAATATAATAATAATAATAACAATAACACTGTGTAGACCAAAAACAACAATATGATAATAATTGTTATTATTAAAGCCAATTGCTGCATTAATGGAGGCTCTTCTCTATTTTCGTATTATGTTTTGCTGTTGTCAGTGGCGGATTTAGAAATCGTTTATGAGGGATGGGGTGGGGGGCCACTAAGGATTATCATATATTCTATATGTAACATGTACACACATACGGTCCATATACGTATATAAATATTTAGAAATGCACACATACATACACACACACACATATTATATATATATATATATATATATATATATATATATATATATATATATATATATATATATATATATAATAATATATATATATATATATATATATATATATATATATATATATATATATTTATTATATATTGCTACTTTCAAAATGCATGTTTTCCCCTCTTTGAAATATCATGTAGAATATGCAACATTTTTTCAGATTCCTAGATAGCTTAGAATAGGATGTTTTAAAATGTGTGTTCAGATTTAGCATTACGTCTTGTAAAAGAATATATATATAACTTAAAAGAGAGAGATCTCCGTTTGCTTCCCTACTCTGTCAGTGCGTCTTGATAAGCGATCTCAAATCTTCACTTGTGTTTTGGAGAATCTGTCATCGTACGTGATAAGGCTTCTTCGTCTCGATCGAGTCGGGTACGTCTTTCTTTTTTTTGTGCAGACTCGTCTGGTACGTGTATATCTTTGTCAAGTCCCACGTGGGTATTGCACATTAGTATGTGAGATTGCATCAGATTTCAGAAGATTCGAGAAGCATTCGTGACAAGAACATTTTTGAGACATCTGCTCTGTCATTTCCATAAAGGAAGAGATTTCATTCTATCTTGAGATCTTGAGGCAGTCAGTTCTCTCTCTCTCGCTCTCTCTCTCACTCGACATCGAGATTATATTAACGTAACGTAAATTTGGTCACTCGTAACTTGTGAGAATTTAATATTTGATATTTCTTAAGAGTTTTATTTAGTATTATTTAGTTTCTTTTGTGGAATCTGAACAAACATTTCGTAACGGCGCCTGGTTTTGTGAAAGTGTAATATACAAGCTGCAGCAAGAGAGAAAGAAATTGGTATACCAAGGTAAAGTGTGTTATAATTTTATTAGTTGCAAACTAATAATGGATAGGGAGTGTGTTTTAACTAATAACGGATAGGAATTGTGTTTAACTAATAAACTAATAATTGGTTTGGTAAAACTGTTGGTTACAGTGTTTTTGAGTGAAAATATTTACACTTTTACACATTGCTGATTTTGTTTGTTTGTGTCTGTTTCCATTGTTTTGCACTTATTCCATTTTCTTATTGAAGTGTGTCTTTTTATTTATATTTTCATTTGCATTCACAATTTAATTGACTTAGTTTATTTTCATTGCTTAATCATTGCACATTTAATTAAATTTAACACTTGTGAATTGATTTGCATTTACTTAGAATTCTTTTCAAGATTTATTATTGTTTAGCACTTGTGAATTAATTTCAGATTTTCAATTATTGCCTAATACTTTTGAATTTCAATTGAATTAATTTTCTTGAATTTTGTGATAAATTAATTTTGATTAATTTTACTTAATATGATTCAAGAATTACTTAAAACTTTACTTTGTTTTCAAGTAACAGTAATTTTCCCTGATATTGTGAATTTCACTTATAAATTTTGAATTTAATAATAAATTTTGTATTTAAAAATTTTGTATAAGTGTTTTCATTATCTTACACCAGTATAAGTATATTTGATTATGATTATATTTATGATAGGTAGAGACATAGAGTGGTAATTGATTTGCTTTCCTTCAATTAATTGAAGTGACTTCGAACCAGGGAAGTACTTAGACTTCTGAAATCATGGGAAAATACTTAGAGTTTTAAAGTTGTTGAAGGAGTGATGCCCTTTGATTAATTTAATTACTTACAAGATTACCTCACACCTGTTTTGATGAACTTAGTCTGATTTTCTGCAATACTGGTAAGTGTTAAGGGATCACCGTTGCCTTTAGAGTATTCAGTCGTTAAACGTGTTATGAGGGTTTCAGGTGTTTGGCTTTTGTGAGGTAATATTTGATGCATGGTAACCACCAGATACTTGGCACTTCGTAAACAATATGTATATATATATATATATATATATATATATATATATATATATATATACAGGCCTACAATTTACATCATATGCACGTACATATTGTACTTCATAGCTATACATATTGTAGTACTGAGAGAGAGAGAGAGAGAGATTATAAATTATGAAGATTCTAAATACTTTTCCAACAGATGTAGCAGGTGCAGTTGCTTTTGGTTAAATTATTATATAATTTTATTTTCAGTGTTTCTACTGAATATCAAGATTAAATTATTGCCTCAGATTACACGTTATTCTACTTACAAATGAATTCAGACCTTGCGGGGAAGATCTTTTGGAGAAGATGTTGATAACAGATTTAATGAAATTATCTGTGTCATTCTAAATACTTCAGTGAATATCCAGTTTTGCAAGACCAATTAGCCTTTCAGAGCCATCGTTGCTCTCCTGTATGATTTACTGAAATTTTGTGGAGAAAACGTTCGTTCTGCTGTTGCTGATGACACAAGTAATGTAATATACATTTGTAACAACAGCTTAGTAACAGGATAGTTTTTCAGCGCATTGAACATATTATGCCTCGATTGCTGTTTTAGGAAGTGAATCATTTGGAACAGATTTCCAGCGGAGCCCCCAGAAATTGAATTCTGATTTATAATTAACATGATCTAGCGATTTACCGTCAACAAAGAGAGAGCTGGAACAATATCAGCAAAAAGGGGTGAAAGCAAATAATTTTGGGACTAAAGAACATAAGGAACTTACTATACCATGCTAGTTCTTGAACGGAAATGAAACTCACTTAGTACATAACCAAAGAATTGGGAAAACTGCCATGCGATAATAATGACGTGAACTAGATACCGGAGGGGATTACTCTATTTTTTCGCTTTACAGCGAATCTAGGAACACTTTCAGTTACATTCATTTCCAAACCCTCTTCCACTGCTACATTATATTAGTAATAGAATCCTCATCATTGTGTCTCATTTTCTTTGTCATGAAAGTGACAAAGGACGACAACAAATTCAGTCTATTTTCTTTAGTAAACTTCTTACAAATCCTGGGTTGTTCCAATGACAGTATCTGATAAGGCCTCCATAACATATGGCAGTAATAACCTTTTAAACGCCATGATGGCATCATGCCTGTCTACCCAGCTTGTGTCACTAAAGGTACGCAACCTATTAAGAGACTGATAACGATCCTTATCATTCTGAATGATATTTCCTTCCATAGCTTCAAGTCTCTGTGGCGATGAGTGGGAAAAATGTAGTTTCCCTGATATCACTCCAGCAACTTCTGATTACTGGCACCTCACTAGATTTAGAACTCACGAGATTCAGAGCATTTGGAGGGCTTGGGGGCCAACTGCCACCCCCAAAGACTCAAGTTGCCCCCCAAAAGCCTCAACTTAACCCCTCCACCCCCACCCCATAAGCCCCAGAAGTTACAGCATATTTTCTTTTTAAATATGCATTCATAATATATGAACTTCCTCGGAAATATTACGTTTCTTGATCCTTGTCTGTCTACTATAATAGCTGCCAGTGATGATGAGATTAACCAACAGTAGTGGGAGTATGTAGTTTTTTTGCTGAAAAAATAATTTTGCTTATGTGGCTTCAAAAAACCCACATAAAATAGCTAAAAAAAAAAAAAAAAGAGCTTATAGACTCACTTAGCTCGCCAAAAAACCGTCATTACCCTCCACCCCCCCCCCCCCCCAACAAAAATCTGAAATGACGCCCCTGTGTCGAAGGCTACTTTTCTCCTACAATTGCTTGGCAGCCCTTCAGTGCCCCACTCATGGCACTAGCACCATCATATCCTTGCCCAACAATACAACGTAAATCTAAATTATTTCTGGACAATTCTCCCAATATAGCACATGCAATGCCCCTACCTGTTAAATCTTCTATTTCTGTAAAAACAAGGAAATCCTCTCGTATAGTGTCTTGCCCACATATCTAACCACTACTGACAGCTGCTCCTTACTCTGCTTATCAGTAGTTTCGTCTGCAATTACAGAAAGGAATTTTGGACTCACCCTTTGGACGATATGTTTGATATGCTGTCATCTATGCAAGAGATTATTCTTTCTGCGCTGTTTTACTAATGTAAAACTGCATCCTTAATTACTTTAAAGTGGTTGTCCAAATCCAACCTTCATCTCCTCTTTTTATAGCAAACGAAGAAGCTGCCTAAAACTACCTTCATTATTGGCTGACAAACTAACCAGAGGGCGGTCATCTCTATGGCCTGTCTTCAAAGAAAAACTATAGTATGCACAATACCCCCCAAACCTTTATGATTATAAGCTATTTTTTCTTTCCTGTGGTGGTCATCAATGGAACATTGAATATCAGTTGTTGAATCACACATTCTTTTCAAGAACTCTTCAGATTTCAGAATATTTATTGGTGATAGTCATTTTCTGCTATGCATAGAAAGGTAACCATCATAGCCAGCTAATCTATCATATACTGGGACTGTAACAAGAGATTTTAAAGGCTGCTTTCCCTGTCCTCCCTCAGTTTGACCAAATACGGTGCATGCGTTACGAAAGCAAGCCAGGGAACAAGTCAGAATGATTTTGATTTAAGTGGCGCTTCTTCCCACTTCTTACCGAATAAGGTAGCTTATAGTCACTCCCTGGTCTCCAAACATTTGTCAGTATATCATATTGATCTTTGCTTGTTGTCGTCGTTCCTATCCAGAGGCCAGTGTCCCATACTTTGAGAATGGTTCATTAGTCTTAGGCTCAAGTTCACTCTTAACAGTAGATGCTGCATCATCCACCATTGCAATATAATCCTTCTATTCATGCTAGAAGTACTACATGGAACACAAGGGTCTTGAGTGCCTCAGTGGGCGTGGTCGATTTGGTCTTGGTCTGCCACCTCGGTGGCCACGAGTTCAATTCTCGGACATTCCATTGAGAGGTCAGAGATGTATTTCTGGTGATAGAAGTTCACTCTCGACGTGGTTCGGAGCAGTGACAGTGACACCATCAGTGCGTTGTTCTTCTGAGCTTCGAAAACCGACTTCTTTCCTTTTAAAAGGAAAAAAGACAGTGGCTATCAAAACATATTATTATTATCATTACTATTATTATGTTCTAAGAGGTCCACAATAATAAAAAAATGTTGCGAGTTCGTGTATAATTTAAAGACCCTTTACATAGTTTTTGAACCCCTCCCTGGGTTCATCTTCAGTCCAAATAGATGATTAAGCACAACATGTACTGAGGTGAATTAAAAAGTAAGTAAACAAGAGTCGCTGAAGATTGTTGACACCAGCAGTTAGCTCGTTATGGACCAGGTGATGATGAAAGAGGGCAGTTAATTCCAACTAGGTTATTTCCTCTCCCCTATCAATCCTCCTGGCTGCAATTCTGTTCGATCTCCGCAATGATTGTTGCAAACGTTGCAGGAAGTCCTGAATTCATCCGGAGGAGGCGTAGATTTCGGCACCGTAACAAGAATCCCCTGGGACAGCGGTTACCTGGGAGGGAGGGAGGCGGCAAGGCAGAAGCAGCAACAGGAGAGGGAAAAGCACAGCCTGTCCTACAGTTAAAATCTTTTAGAAACATAAAATTAACAAGTGGGTCTTCGTTAGAATGATTCTCCTAAACTTATAGCAGCTTCCTCAACTATACTCTTTTTTTTTTTTTTCATCTGTCCATCCGCCTGTTTGCAACTGAAAAAGTGTTTCAATAATTTTTTACTGTATGCGAATTACACCGTTAATATTCGAAATAGGATATTATTTAAAGCCCGGGATGCTGTGTTACCATGTGAAAACACCACAGGCGGATGGGACAGATGGAAAAAAACAAGAGTATAGTCGTCTAACATTTACTATCACTGAATACATGTGCTACTATTGCGCAGTTTTGTGAATGTAGTTCATAGTTTCACTTGTGTTCACCCAACGTATATCCAGTCCTCGTCCACTTTCGCCAAAATATTTACTGTAATACTCCATACATGGTATTTTCAAAAACGCCTAGGACTATAGGATTTTTGTCATTGTTAGTGTTTCTTATGAGGTTGCGTCTTATCGTATTTTCAATTTGAACACAGTTTTAGTTTCTTTCTGTCTTTTGTTTATATGCCCACTTATGTTCTTCACTTCTAGGTTAAAGGGAAGTGACACATATCTTTTTGGTTTTCCTTAGGCTTAGTATTTCTAAGTCAATAGAAAGACCTCCTTGCGAAATTGCTTTCTAAGACTTTGTAGTGACAAGAATATCCAAAGAAACGCGAGGTTTTCTAGAAGTTAAGAGGGAATTGTGTCTATTACTTATATATACATACTCTCTATACGATTATATATATATATATATATATATATATATATATATATATATATATGAATAACTTGATCACGAAATATATAAAACGTGATGCTATGTATAAATAAAGGTTTTGCCACGGAGGAAAATGAAAGACGAGAGAGCCAAGAGCTTTCGGTCTAACACGACCCTTACTTATATATATATATATATATATATATATATATATATATATATAATCTATATATAATGATTATAAAAATTAGCCTTGTGGTAACCTCATGTTGCTTAAATGCTGAATTCTATTTACACGAGATTTTTCCTTCTGTTTTGCAGATGAACATCAGTTTGTCACAGGACCGACGTCACCGACATGACCAAGATTGCCCACATTGCCCACATCTATCACCCACTAAGTAAGTTCCTGACCGGAACTTGGGAGTAAGATCAAGTCCTTTTATTTCATGGCTGCTTTGTCATATTTTGTACTCTTTCTTCTTGATATTTTTCCGTCTGTCTGTCCACACTTTTTTCTGTCCGCCGTCAGGTTTCCTTAAAAAGCCACTGAGACTAGAAGGCTACAAATTGGTAACTTGATCATCCTCCCTTCAATTATCAAACACACCAAATTGGAGCCTTCTAACCTCGGTAGCTTTTTTGTTATTTGTTAAGATTAGCCATAAATCGTGCGTCTGGCAAACGATATAGAACAGGCCACCACCGGAACGCGGTTTTAAAGTTTTTATGGACCATGGCTCACAAGCATTTAAACCGAGACCACCAGAAGATAAATCTGTTTTCGGTGGCCTTCATTATTCGCTTTACAGAACACTCGATGGCTCCGAAACAAATCTCGGTGCATTTTTAACTTGTTTTATCTGTAGGAACTACTTCTGTTGTCTCACTTTCAATATGTCATCTTGATGACCTTACTTAGAGAAAGCTCACCATCTTCATTATGAAAGTATAAAAGCGAATGCAAAACAATAACTACGTTACTTGGAGCAGGATCATTTTTAGCCCAGGATGGAGAGGCGTAGTATTCACACATTACTTTTCTAACTCCACAGATTGTAAGCCAACTACCGACTGCCTTGCTAACGGTGGCTATTGCATCAGAAACAACCATAAAGAGGATTGCGACGGCCTCCTGTTTTCAAGAGAATGCCGATCGCCCCTCTGTTCCTGCTGGTGTAGAAGGTAAGAAGAAGAAGAAGAAACACTGTAACTATGCGGCTTGAAAAGAAGCCCACCCACGAAAAAAAAATAAAATAAAAAACATTTACAGTGCACTTATCTGTGAGAAACAACCCTGGTTTCCATAATTATTCCAGCAGCTCTATGAAAACTAGGGGTCTTGTGTCAGACCCCTTGTTATGTGATCGTGATTTATTTGAGAAAAAAAAAACATCTTTTAATCTTGGTCCCTAATACGTAAGCCTTGGTTAACAGTCGGACTATCCGAGTAGTATACATTCTGAGCCAACTTGGAGAACTAGTCAACGCTGACGATCGATAACTCATGGTTTTTGGTAGCTAAGCAACTAACTAACTAACTAACTAACAAACTAATCTAATTGTTGTCTCTCCTTGCTTTTCGCAGCTACACTGAACGGGATGTAATGCAAAGAGATGCCCGGTGTCTGTTCCAACGGAACCTCAGTGTGTCAAGATAAAGACGTAGGCTACGAGTGCGTTTGCAATGCAGGCTTCGAGACAACAGTTTGTGGAGGTGAGGGATCTATCTACTCAAGATTTGTGTACAATCTCAAATTGAGGGAAAAATGACAAAAGATATTGGTTGTCATTCAACGAAACTAATGTTGCAGATGACATTACGTTCTTCCTTTGCTGTAAAGTTGTTTTTAAGTTCTAACTTGCCTTCAGTTTCATAGAACTTGAAATGTACGGTAGCCTGTTTCGTCTTTAAATTTGATAAATTATCTAAACTGGTACTATCTGATATCATTGACGTGAGTTCCTCTTTTCAACAGATACAGATGAATGTGTGAGCAATCCATGTGAACATGAGATTCTATTTACATTTTTCTTTTTTAGTTATTTTTATTCTCTATTGTTATTTCATTATTTTTGTTGATCTATATTATATTATTTTATTATTTTATAGTTAGGTAGTTTAAAAAAAATTTTTTATTAGTCATGTTATTTTTAATCTTAATTTTCATTGTTTTAATTTTCAGTTTTTTATTATAATATTATTACTTTTATATTTATTTTTATCATTTTTATTTTTATTTTTATTATTTTTAATTGTAAAATTTACTATTGATTTTTAGAGTTTTATTTTTAATTGTATAATTTATATATTATTTTATTTTTGTATTTTCATTATTATTATGTTATAATTAATAAATTATTTATTGTAATTATTTATATTTGTATTTATTCTTATTATCTTATTTTTATTTTTTGAGGTTTATTTTTATTTTATTATTTACATTTTATTTTTATTATTATTTCATTATTAGTATTTCTTATTCTTTAAATTTTTTTATTTCTATTATTTTATTTTCATTATTATTGTTTTATTATTTTTTTCTCACTTTATTTTATTAGCATTATTTTAATTGCTATTATTTTATTTTTTTTATTCCAATTTTCATTTTTAAAATGTTATTTCATTATTTGATCTTTATTATGATTATCTGTAGTCTTTATTATTTTTCTATTTTATTGAATTAAAAACTTGTATATTTTTATTTTCGTTTTTATTTATTATTTTTTATTGTTAATATTTTTTATTATTTTTTATTTTTTAAACATTATTACTACTATATTATTATGTTTATACTTTTTGGTTTTTATTTTTTTTTCATTATATTATGCTTTATTATTTTCTTTTACAATTTGTATTATTTTTATCAATAATATTATTATATTATTATTATTATTATTATTATTATTATTATTATTATTATTATTATTATTATTATTATTATTATATTATTACTATATTATTATTATTTCTTTTTTATCATTACTATGTTATCATTATTATTTCATTTCATTATTTTGATTTTTGTTTATCATTTTTATCTTATTCTTATTCTTGATTATTTTCATTTCATTATTTTTAATTTTATTATATATTTTTTTATTACTTTTATTTGTATTTTTAGTGCTTCATTTATATCTAGATTATTTATTATTATTATTGTTTTATTTCTTATATTTATCTTATTATTATTATTTTATGTTTTTAATATTTATTGTTTACTTTTTACTATTTTATACTATTTTATTTTTATTTTCTTCCTTTTATTTTTAATAATATTTTTATTATTCATTTTTATTTATATTATTATTAGTTTTATGTGTATTATTGTGAGTTTTATTGTTTTTAGTATTTTTTCATGTTTTTACTTTTATTTTTATATTAATTTAATTTCATTTTATCATTATGTTTTTTTTTAGTATTTTTATCTTTAAAATTAAATTATTATTTTATCCTATTTTTATTATTATTATTATATCTTATTTTGTAATATTTTATCTTTTATTTTATTATTGTTTTATTTTATTTATTAGTATTTTCTATTTCAATTGTATTATTTTTATATTACTATTATTATTATTCTAATATCTTTATTTTTATTTTATTCTTTTAATTTTAATTTTATTAGTATTTTAATTTTGATTATCATCTTAAACTTTTTAGTATTATTTATTTTATTTTGTTGCTTTACTTTAAATTTTAATTTATTTTAATTTTCTTTTATTTTTTTTTTTCTTCTTTTATTTTTATATAATATTATTTTTCATTTATATTTTTATTTCCTATTATTATTACTTTTTACTTTTTATTTTTACTAGTTTGTTGTTATTGTTGTTATTATTTTTATTATTATTATTGTTTATTATAATCTTTATTTTTTTTATTGAGCTTTTTATTTTTATTAATTGTATTATTATTATTATTATTATTATTATTATTATTATTATTATTATTATTATTATTATTTATTTATTTGTTTTTTTTTTTTGCTCTATCACAGTCCTCCAATTCGACTGGGTGGTATTTATAGTTGTGGGGTTCCGGGTTGCATACTGCCCTCCAATTAGGAGTCCATCACTTTTCTTATTATGTGTGCCGTTTCCAGGATCACACTCTTCTTGCATGAGTCCTGGAGCTACTTCAGCCCCTAGTTTTTCTAGATTCCTTTTCAGGGATCTTGGGATCGTGCTAGTGCTCCTTATGATTATGGTACGATTTCCACTGGCATATCCCATATCCTTCTTATTTCTATTTTCAGATCTTGATACTTATCCATTTTTTTCCCTCTCTTTCTCTTCAACTCTGGTGTCCCATGGTATTGCGACATCAATGAGTGATACTTTCTTCTTGACTTTGTCAATCAACGTCACGTCTGGTCTGTTTGCACGTATCACCCTATCCGTTCTGATACCATAGTCCCAGAGGATCTTTGCCTGATCGTTTTTCTACACTCCCTCAGGTTGGTGCTCGTACCACTTATTACTGCAAAGGTAGCTGATGTTTCTTGCACAGGCTGCAGTGGAGGGCTTTTGCCACTGAATCATGCCTCTTTTTTGTACTGGTTCTGTGCAAGTGCCGGGCATTCGCTTGCTATGTGGTTTATGGTTTCATTTTTCGTATTGCACTTCCTACATATGGGAGAGATGTTATTTCCGTCTATTGTTCTTTGAACATATCTGGTTCTTAGGGCCTGATCTTGTGCCGCTGTTATCATTCCTTCAGTTTCCTTCTTTAGCTCTCCCCTCTGTAGCCATTGCCATGTGTCATCGCTGGCTAGTTCTTAGTCTGTCTCATGTATTGTCCGTGCATTGGTTTGTTGTGCAAGTCCTCTGTTCTGTCTGTCATTCTCCTGTCTCTGTATATTTGTGGGTCTTCGTCTACTTTTATTTTAGTCCTTCTTCCCATGCACTCTTTAGCCACTCGTCTTCACTGGTTTCAGATATTGCCCCAGAGCTCTGTTTTCGATGTTGACGCTGTCCTCTATACTTAGTAGTCCTCTCCCTCTTTCCTTTCGTGTTATGTATAAGTCTGTCCAGTATTTGCTCTTGGGTGTAGTGCTTTGTGTATTGTCATATGTTTCTGGTTTTCTGATCTATGCTGCGGAGTTCTGCCTTCGTCTCTTGACTATTCCTGCGCTGTATCTGATTACTGGCACTGCCCATGTGTTTTATGGCTTTTATCATATTTCCGCCATTGAGTTTTGACTTGAGTATCGCCTTGAGTCTCTGCATATATTCTTTTCTGATCATGTCTTCATCTCTTGGTGTTTTATATCCCCTCCTTCCATTATTCCCAGGTATTTGTATCCTGTCTCATCTATGTGATTTGATTTTGGTTTCCCCTCCCATCTGGTAGCGTTTATCCCTTCAGTTTCTCGTTACGCCTTTTGCCTTTTTGTATGTTGACTAAGGCGCATTTTTCTATTCCAAACTCCATCCTGATGTCCCCAGAGACAATCCTTACAGTCTGGATTAGGGTATCTATTTCCTTGATGCTCTTACCATACAGCTTGATGTCGTCCATGAACATCAGATGGTTGATTCTGTTGCCTCTTTTCTTGAGTGGGTACCGGCATCCATCTTCTGTAGTACTTTTGTCATGGGAAATCATGGTACTACGAAGAGTAGTGAGGACAGTGAGTCGCCCTGGAAGATCCCTCTCCTGATATTAACCTCTGCTAGTCTTATCCAGAGCTTGTAAGTATTGTATTCCAGTTGCGCATTGTATTTTTGAGGAAGCTGATGGTGTTTTCCTCTGCCCCATATATTTTCAGGCATTCTATTAGCCATGTGTGTGGTATCATGTCGAAGGCTTTCTTATAGTCTATCCATGCCATGCTTAGTTTGGTTTTCCTTCTCCTACTGTTCTTCATTACCATTTTGTCTATCAGGAGCTGGTCTTTTGTGCCCCTACACTTCCTTCTGCAGCCTTTCTGTTGGTGGGGGATGGTGGTGTTTGCCTCTAGGTAGTTGTATAGCCTTTCACTGATGATACCTGTTAGTAACTTCCACATTATTGGTAGGCAGGGTGATAGGCCTGTAGTTACTGGCTATATTTCCCATACTTTTGTCTTTTTACTAGGATGTTCTTCCTGTGGTCATCATTTGGGTGCATGGTGATTTGAGGTACAATGCTGGAGTTGTTCTGCTATTCGTGGGTGTAGGGCCTTGAAGTTTTGAGCCAGTATCCATGGACTTCATCGGGACCTGGGGCTTTCCAGTTTGGCATTTTCTTTAGTTGGTGTCTGACTGTGTCTGTCGTGATCTCTGTGAATCTTTGTTTTATTCTCCCTGTTTCTTCTTCCTTGACTTCCTGGAGCCATGTTGATTATTATTATTATTATTATTATTATTATTATTATTATTATTATTATTATTATTATTATTATTATTATTATTATTATTAAACTATCTTTTCATTTTTATCATTTTAAAATTTTATTATTTTATTTTGTATCTTCATTTTGATAATTATTACTTTTATTGTGTCATTATTATTATTATTTCTAATTTCTGTTATTGTAATTATATTATTATTTTTTTATTTTTTTTCTATTATTATTATTCTTACTTTATTATTTTACTCTATATTATTATAATTATTATTATTATCTTATTATCTTATTAAACATATATTATATTGTTATTATTTTTTCTTTTATTATTTCAATTTTTTGAAAATTATTTTATTATTATTTCTATCCTTTTAATCATTATTATTTTATTATTATATCTTATTATAATTATTATTATTGTGTGATATTTATTAATTTTCTAGTATTTTTATTTTTGTTTGTAATTTTTTTTCTATTTTTATTATTATTCTTTATTATTTATTTTAATTTTCATATTTTTATATTATTATTCTTAATTTTATTTTCTAACTTTGTTTTTATTAATTTAATTTTTTTCTTTATTATTATTTATTATTTTATTTTTATTTTTCTTTCATTTCTATTATTTTTTATTTCAATTACTTTTATATTTATTTTTATTTTTATTTTTTTATTTTGTTTTTATTATTTTCTATTTATTTTTATTCATTTGTAGTATTAGTATTTGACATTTTTATTCTTATTTTTATTTAATTTTAATAATTTTACTTCTAATTTTAGTTTTATATTTTCATTTTTTTTTATTTGTGATATATTGATTTTATTTTTATTTATTTATATTTCATTTCTATTTACATTTTTATTTTCATTTCATCATAATTATTATTCTATTATATATATATATATATATATATATATATATATATATATATATATATATATAAAAGGCACTGGTACGTTTATAGTTTGAATGAGGTCGGCAACAGGTCACACCAATCTAATTGGATGCGCAATGTCACAGTCTTGAGTGTTTGGGAAAAATTTGAAAACGTTATTGAATTCTTCAGGATGTCGGAACTAGACAAGACATAAACATTCTAAGTCTCTTCGGCGAGATCGGGGGCGCGCAAGTTGACCTGGTTGGTCAGAAGTCATATGATTGAGACGTCAGGAAAATGCAGTTGTTTATACTTGTCTGTTAGCTATCACTGACTGATGAAGGTTTAAGTTGAAGTCAGCGGAATTCGCTGGTTATAAGTTCAGCCTCCAAGTCAGCGTTGTTGCATTGAGTGGGGGAGCTGAGCGCTTGCGATACAACCTGTGTGACAGGTGCAGTGGGGCTATTTTACGGTGATTATCCAGTGTAATATTAATGCGAGGTCACATGTAATTGATTAGATATGCGTTAATGCTGTGAACAGACTGCCTAAGTGTGTTTGATTGTCTCGTGCCGTTTCTCCCCCCTGATTGAAGACGCAAGTGTCGATATTTCTGTTTTTCTTTATTGTGTTAAGAACTCTCACACTTATGTATTTCATTTTCATTGCTGGATTAAAGGAACAATTTAGAGGTTTGCTTTTGAATTGCCATGCATAAGAATACTCAGCTCCGACGTGTTTCAAGTTGTTTGGTGTGAGTGTGTGATTGTGCACTCAGGGACTTGGGTGTTGCCTATTTTGCTTGGTCTAGCGTCAGCGATCGCAGATTTAGCAAATACCGGGCTAGCAACTAGACTGAAGGTTCGTCTCTCATCCTCTATCTTTCTCTCTGGTCAAACTTTCTTCCATAAAGTCACTCATGTTGCAGCTGGAGTTCGCCCTTTTCGGGGTATTGTGGATGGCCTTCTTTCCCAGCCAGTGCAGATTTTTATTGAAAGAGTGAAGAACTTTTTAAACACCGTGTTGGAATTCGACAAAGGCGATTTGGCACATCGATGCCATAGTTTTCAATATACAAAATGCTGGTCATGTACCGAACTACAAGCATTATTGAGGACAGCTATGGAACAAAGGAACGTAGAGATATGGTGAGAGACCTAAGAGGTTTTGTTGGCTGATAACGGTAGGGAATTTGTAAGTAGGACCTTAGAGTGTCTGGCAGAAGTTATGGGGATACAGAAAGTAACAACCATTCCATACAGACCGAAAGCTAATGGGTTATGTGAAGGAGCAAACAGAAAAGTGCTCGAGGCCCTCAGGGAGACTATAGGAGGAACTGAGATAGATATATAGATACAGTTTGGCATAACATTAATACTATGGTCAGTAATTCTATTAAAATATCTCCGTTTGAAGCATTATTGGTTGCCCGGCGTGAGGCACATTGATTTGTTGCCTATACCTTCGCATGGGGAAGATACAATTATGTTATTGTTCCCTACGGCAAAAGGAGAGACACGCTTGTCTCAGCCGTAATCTCGAGGCTAAGACTCGAGAAACGGTGGAAAAAGGCAATGGGAAACCACCAGATGTTAAAGTTGCTATTGGGGATAATGTGTTCTTGAAAATTAATGTGAGAAATGAATTAAATTATAAGTTAGGTCCAAAGTTTGAGGGTCCTTTTAGGGTTATTGAAGAAAAGAGAGGAAACAGATATTTAGTCTTGGATGAAAAGACAGGTCTGTCTAGATTTACGCATATCTCAAAGATCAAGAAGACGGGAAAATGATAAAAAGGGAAACGTTGCACAGTTATACGTTTTGTTTTTCGTTTTTCTATCTTTCGCAAATGGATGATGAAATTTGAAATACAGTCCTGTACAGTGTAGAAGTAGCGATTCGGCGTAAACTTAACCTGGGGTAATTGTGAAATAATGGAGGGAGGAATTCGGGTGAAATATGTGGGAAAACACCGTGGAGTTGAGAAATATTATAAGGGCTTTTTGGTGTTGATCATTTTTTTTGGTGGTGATATTTGGGTGGTGATCTGTGGTTTTATGAGCCAGTGGGGGTGGTGATTGTGGTTCTTTATAACATTATGGCTCTTGGCGGTGGTACCGGTCCATTGTGGTTTCGCGGTTTTATGGTGAGGCGATGTATTCTATGAGGCTATATTCACCAGTGTTATTTTGTGGTTTATGGTCGATTTCGTGGATTGTGGTTCTATGAGGTTATATCCCACGAGGTGGCTTTCTTTGGTGTTATATATATTTAGCGGTATCCTTTGGGGTTATAGGCTAACAAGGATTTTTGGATTTGGTTAGAACTTATTATGAGGATTAATGAGGTTCTGTGGTATCAGTGAAGACTTTTTGAAGATTATCTAATGAGGACTATCGAAAATTTAGGGCTTTAATTTTTTAGGTTAATTGTGACTTCGGAATTTATGAGGTTAACTAAACAGGGGGAATGTCGCTGTTTGAGGATGTTTGGAATAGACAGGTTGTCTCGTGCTGACATTGTTGTGGTGTCTCGGATGAGACAATTATTGACCTTTTCTTTTAGAGTTGGACACTCAGAGGGTTTTCTTCCTTCCGGAATTTTAGATGGATGACATTCCATCGTGAGGAATTCTAGGGGTTATTCGTGGGATGCTACTGATTTGTTATGGCAGCAATTTTTCTGTGTGATGCAAACTACATTTGGTAATGTGGTAAAAGAGATGAATTATTCATTTTTATTGGGGGAAAATTTGTACCTGGGATTTAGTGGCGTTAGTGACTTGGTTATATAGGTGTTCTTCTGGATGACATGTTATTGTAGAGAGCGGGTAGGATTTATCTTGAGATACTTAAAACAAAGAAATGAGAGTCAAACAATATATTTTGCTGGAAGATTAGCGTTATATAGAAATTATGGGGTTTTGTTGGTGTACTTATCAAATAAGGTATTAATTGTGAGTGGCTAGTTGGTGATAAAGGTTTTTTCCCTGTACTTTTAATAGGGTCAGTGGATAGCAACCACGTTAATTTTAGTGAGGAATTCAAGTTTTTAGTAATTGACTATAAGGTTTGCCATGTTAGTTCATGACAAATTCGTGGGTGAAAGTAGGAATTTCTTTCTAGTTAATACATAAATTGGTCAAGGTGTCAGTTACAACTTGTTCATGACGAAACACGGAGACACGATGACTTTAGAGAATTACAGTCTCATATCGGGTGTTGACAACGAAAACAGCTACGAGGATCTACTGTGCCAGATGAATGGTCTTCACCATAGACGACGAGGTCACAGATCGCTACTACCAGTGGACCAAAAATCTTCAATGGCTCGTGTGGAGTAGTCTCAGGGTAATGTCTCTGGCAAACCAGTGTTCTACAATACTTCTACAAAGCGGGTGCACTAAGCACTTGCATGGGGGACGCGGAATATTTCAAGTTCAGCGACATAGGAGGTGGTACGGCCCCTCCATTGGAAAATGACGGATCTACAGTCTAGCAACAATGTTGGTTCCGCCTACACTGGAGACAATTATTGGTTCCCCCACTCAAGGAGAATGGAGATGATGATTTTTTTCTTAGCAGAACGCTACACAGTTCCAGTGGTCCGCTTGCTATGGTGGTTCATAACATGGATGGTCAAAAATGTGTGTTGCAGGGGCGATCAAATTTGGATGTAGCCAACGGGGTAGGAGGGCCCCAGTGGCAGAAGTGACCCAGAATCATTGTGGCAGGTTAAAAGAAGTTATGAACTATATACAAGTAGTCGGTTTAGTATGCATTAATGAATTCTTCAGGATGTTGTAACTAGACAAAAGTCATAACATTACCTAGTTGATCGGAAGACGTATGACCGTGACATCAGAAAAATGCAGTTGTGTGTATATCAGTTTGTGCGCCAAGCAGGGCATGTTTATGAGAAATGTGGAACGCAAGATACATCGAAATCGTGAGTAGACTAGCGTGCATACGTTTGTACGTCCATTAGGGTGTGTACGTTTGTACAGGCACATGGATGACAGTTTAATCCCCCTAGTGTTTGGTGATTAACGGGGCAATTAGACAACAAACCTTTGTGGTGGTCCCAGAGACTTTGGAGCCGCCAAAGGATGGCGTTTAGAAGATCCATTGATAAGTAAACGTGGAAGGAAAAACTTTGAGTATGTGAAGGGATTTGAAGTTCAGGTGGAGAGCACTTAATTAGTTCATAGGACTTTTATCTATCCTTTTCTTTCTTTCCTTTGATAATTGTGGTTTCTTTTATAGATGGATTCGGTTTGTCACTACCAAAAATGAATTCTCTATTTGACATTTATTTGAGAAGGCAGATGAGGTTTGACAGTGAGAATAATGTGTAGCCATTTATTCAATATGCACTGAGACTCCATGTCGAACTCATACTTCATACCATCTTTAATCTTTTCTCTCTATTCTGCACTATTTGAATTCAGGCATAATGATAATAATAATAAAAAATACGGGAGTCAAAGCTATGTGCTGCCTCTTCGGATATTGATTAAAAGAATTACAGTTTAAGATTAATATTTATTGTATTTTTTCTCATACTCTTGCAACATAACCTTAATTAAAATATGTATATTATATGTATATATATACATATATATATATATATATAATCTATATATATATAGGTCCCCTATATGATGTATGTATGTATGTATAATATATATTATATTATAGGGTATATATTATCTATATAATTATAATATATATATATATATATATAGTATATATAATATACTATATATATATTATATAGGATATATCTCTTCTATATTTTTATTATATAGATCTATAATATATATATAAATATATATAAGATATATATATCTATATAAGATTAGATATATAGATAGATATAATATATATATAATTCTATTATATCGATATATAGATAGATATATATATATAGATATATATATAGAGATATATATATTATATATAATATACATATATATTAGTATATATATATATAGATTATCTAGCATATATATCATATAGTATATATATATATATATATATAGATATCTATATACTATTATCTATATAATATATCTATCTATCTATATATATTAATATATATATATATATCTATATATATACTATTATATATATATATACTATATATATATATTATATATTCGATATCTCTTAAGACGTATGAGCCAGCCTTAAGGGCCCAAATACGTAAAGGAAATATTTTAGGAAAAAATGCAGAATAACTTACCTTAACAAAGGGAAATATGTTACTCTATAATAAGGTCGCCATTGAAAACCATCTGATTAATTTACATTATACATTTATTTCACGAGGCGTTGAATGGCCTGGAGAAAGAGTAAATGCAGCTTATCCGCACGGGGACCAATCTTATCTCTCACAAGGAAGAGCTATCTAAAAATTAAGATCACGTAAATGCTGGCTTTCAAATTATTCATATTATCTTGCATTAAGGCAGCACTTGCGAAGAGACTTGAACACGTGACTCAGCCGATCTGGAAAAAATCCAAATTAGATACAAATGAATTAAAGATTTCTTGCACAAGTTACAGTTATTCAATTTTATCTAACACTGGGGAAAGGACTCTAGTGTTTAATTGAGATATGCAATGAAGATTTGTCTAGGACGATCACAAAAGGGAGTGAAAGGAACTAAGGAATGTTCATTTTTAGGATTAGGAGTTCGAATGGGAAATGAAACTCAGTTTACTGGACTCGAAAGGAAAGAACCGGCAATATGGCTGTATCGCAAGATGTACCTGGAAGCCTTATGTAAGTGGACCTTTGTAGAATGCGGCGTCGGCTTTGTCTCAGGTCTAGGGCGTGCCAGTAGCTCCGTGGTAGGACATAATGGAAGGCTGGTTGGATGGGACATCCGTCCCAGGTCACTGACTGGGTACCACTGAGGCAGAATGCAGGGTGTGATTCATGGGGGATGGGTTCAGCTTATCCCCCCAATAGCAGGGCATCCTGGAAACAGAACATACGGCAGCGAAGGGTGGGTTTTTCACAGGAAAAAGGAGCTTAAAGTAGGCCTAATAAGTTACCTAGCTAGCTACACACTTCCCTTTGGGATACGTTCTTAAGGAGTAAGAATTTTACTCCCCCCGCTCTAACAGGAAATTCCTATCTCTGGCTTGCGTTTTCCCCTTTGAAGTCAGCTGAGTAGGGGAAAATGGCTGCTTTTCTAGCAATCAAAATATTTAACTAAATGCTGGGTAGACGAGGCGATCAATAAATGTAATAATATATTTCTAAGGCACTGGTAGAGATATATGTATTAAATAGTGGGATTGATAACGTTAGCTCTTGCTGGTTAGAGACAGATGCAAAACACTGGATTCCTCTGAGATGCTGAGATGAAAAACAAATAGGTAACATGTCGTGTGCATAATTGAGTTCATTGACGCATTCCAAAGACATGAGTTAATCCCGGAAAAGTTATCGAGTTTCATATATGTAGCATGCGTGTATTCTTACATCGGTTAGTGGGCGTGGGTTTGTAATACTAGTCACAGAAAGTGACATATAATCTAGTATGTGAATTAACGGAAGAATTAGACGACAAACTGTCAAAGTGGACAGTAGTGATTCGGCGTAGAAGAGGCGTTGGAGGTCCGTCGGAAAAGGTAAAAGTGAAATGACATTCAATTTGGTTCTAGAGAAAAGGAAGTGCGATGACACACATTTTATTAACGAACTTTAATGTTTAATTGTCTGATAATTACATTCTCATTTTCAGATGGATTCGAAGTCACCATATAGAAAAATGGGATTTCTCTAGACGTATTTTAGCTTATGATGACTATGAATTTTTGGACAGAAAGAGGTAAAAGGGGGTACTTGTTTAATATGATTTTGGGAAGAATATGATTGTTTATCATTTCCTTTTTTATAGTTATTCTTATTAACCCATTTCATCCCATTTTCATGTTAGCTATTTTGGGAAATAAAAGGTACAATTTTGTAATGGTGGGAGTATGAAAATGACAAGAATTTGATATTGACTTTCAGTTAGCTTCAGATGGCGACTCGTACAGGGAATCATGAAAGGTAGGTCACGTTGCCAAGTTAGGAGTTCTTTTTCCATTTGTTTAAACGAGTGTCATTTCGACCTCGTAAGATATATATATAATATATATATATATATATATATATATATATATATATATACCTATATTATATATATACATACATATATATATATATATATATATATATATATATATATATATATATATATATATTACGAGGTCAAAATGACACTCGTTTAAACAAATGGAAAAAGAACTCCTAACTTGGCAACGTGACCTACCTTTCATGATTCCCTGAAGCTAACTGAAAGTCAAAAATCAAATTCTTGGCATATATATATATATATATATATATATATATATATATATATATATATATATATATATATATATATATATATATATATATATATATATATATATATATATATTAGCTGATTCATTACAGTTTTGAATATGCTCTCTCCGTGATATTCTGAAGTCCCTTGAAACCATTGTCAGTGACACTGTTTGTATGTGCAGCAACAATGCAAGACAACCGCCAAAGACGTTAGTGGTTGGCGTGGCTTGGGAAGTTCAGAAGAGTACCACATATCTCGATGTCCCTTCCTGATTGGCCCTTGTGTCTAGAGACCCAGAATAACCAATCAGCTTCTGGCATAACGATGCCATGTGAAGGGGACATTTGAAACAGGCCGCCGATCGGTGAGATGAGTTCATTACTATCTCTGACACTGTACCGACTGGGTCAAGACGATTGCCCCGCAGTCAGTCCCGATGGCCGCCACAAAGACGTGTATCGCCATGTAGAGTCAATAACAGTCCAACCTACCAGAGTCAAATTATATAGGGTCTGCTCAACTCGGCAGTGGGGGCGGAGCTAATACTGTGACGTCAGAAGAGTAACACTTCCCGTGCGTCTCCATTGAATTACTTAAAGAATCTTTAGTTTTTATACATTTAATCCATATTGCATGGTGTTTTTGATAAAATCTTGATAAAATCTGTAAGGAGGTCACATGCTTGATGTTTTTTAATACACATTCAAAGTATATGGGTCTGCTCAACTCAGCAATGGGGGCGGAGCTAATACTGTGACGTCACAAGAGTAACACTACCCGGGCTTCTCCACTGAATTACTTAAAGAACCCTTAGTTTTTATACATTTAATCCATATCGCATGGTGTTTTTCATAAAAACCTTGATAAAATCGTAGAGAGGTCACATGTTTGATTATCTTTAATACCCATTCTCTCCTTTAGTCACCAAGCCTGTTTTATTGCACATAAAATATACCAGTTTGAACACACATAGCTACTCCAGCTTTGTCCTTCCATATGTTTTATTCTTTACTTAGTTATTTACCCTCTTACGCCGATTGGGACATATTAAAACGTCGACATAAATTGTCGGGTGCCGATTGGACATATTAAACATCGATGAAAAAGTTTTTTAAAAATTCGCGGAAAAATACTTATAGGCCTACCAGCCGAAAACTTTTGAATCACGTCCTTGAGGGATGCTGGGAGCTCACGGATCAAGGCGTTGTTTTGTTTACAATCGTTACGCAGGCGCGCAAGCGCGAATTTTTTCTTATCGCACTAAAAAGTATCAAGACACATATTCAGAAATTATTTCGTCACCTTGACATAATTTTTACACCATTTTAAATTAGCTGTTACATGAAGAATAATATATGAAAATGTGCGTAATTTCATGGAAAATACAACAAAAAATACTCATGATAGTAGCTTTTATCAGTTTTGAAATATTTCGTATAAATAATGATAAGTGCCAAAATTTCAACCTTCAGTCAACTTTGACTCTACCGAAATGGTCGAAAAACGCAATTGTAAGCTAAAAATCTTATATTCTAGTAATATTCAATCATTTACCTTCATTCTGAAACAAATTAGAAGTCTCTAGCGCAATATATCGATTTATGGTGAATTTATGAAAAAACCTTTTTCCTTACGTCCGCGCGGTAACTCTTCCGATAAATTTTTTTCGTGCGATTGTCGTAATGTTTGCACCATTTTAAATTAGCCGTTACATAAAGTTTTAGATATGGAAATGTGCGCAATTTCATGCACAATACAACTAAAACCAACCTATGGTTGTAGCTTTTAACAGTTTTGAAATATTTGCATATAAATAACGATAAGTGCCAAAATTTCAACCTTCGTTCAACTTTGACTCTACCGAAATGGTCGAAAACGCAATTGTAAGCTACAAATCTTATATTCTAGTAATATTAAATTATTTAACTTCATTTTGCAACAAATTGGAAGATTCTACTAACACAGTATTTCGATTATTGTGAATTTATATAAAAAAAAAACTTTTTCCTTACGTCCGCGCGGTAACACTTCCGATAAATTTTTTCGTGCGGTTGTCGTAATGTTTGCACCATTTTAAATTAGCTGTTACATAAAGGTTTTATATATGAAAATGTGCGCAATTTCATGTAGAATACAACAATAAATAATTGAAGGTTGTAGCTTTTCTCATTTTCGAAATATTTGCATATAAATCACGATAAATAGAAAAAAAAACCACGTTCGGTCAACTTTGACTCTACCGAAATAGTCGTAAAACGCAATTGTAAGCTAAAAATTCTTACAGTCTAGTAATATTCGGTCATTTATCATCATTTTGTGTTGCTTTGATCGTTTACAATAATGTTATATACCAAAAGGATTGCAATTTAGTGTACAATACAACGAAAAAAAATTTAACTCGTTAGCTTTAAACCGTTTTGCCACAGCTAGATTTCGATTGATACAAATAATATATGAAATTTTAGTTTTCGCGCTATCATATATCGCATTATTTATATGATAATGATATTTTTTTTTGATTTTTTTTCTGATGGTTTGCATACTAAACTTCAGGGAATGAAAAAAAAGGAGCCAAAAATGAACTCTTAATCTTGAAAACTAAGCGCGCTGTGATTTTTTGAAAAAAATGTTTTTTCCGCTTCGGCGCTCACTCCCAGACCCCTCGGCATACAGGAGACGATTTTTATTATACCCCTTCGGCGTTAAGAGGTTTACTTACTATATACTGGCTTGCTGTATTCTCTTCAAGTCCATTTTTTATAACATGACAATCTCTCTCTCTCTCTCTCTCTCTCTCTCTCTCTCTCTCTCGGGTAGTAATATTATCAAGCTTTTAAATAATTCTTAGGAAATGTATTTAGTTCTGTCACTGTGTTCATACCTCACTTTGAAAAGCAACTTTTTTATGCTAAAGGTTGGAATGATAGATTAATTATTTTTTCCAAATATTATTAAGAATACTTATTGTTATGCAATAAATACAAAGAAAGTGTGGATACAGGCAGTGTAAAAAATGCAGTTGCATTTGCACGACTTGACCACAAAAAGAAAACAATATCAAAAGTATAAGAATTACATCATATACGATATAAGGTATCAAGGAAGGAATAAATAATGAATACAATTGATACAGGGAACACAGTTTCCAAGCAAATTTCTCATTAGCACTTCATATCACATAAATATACTTCCGAAACACATAAGTTACATTATAACACAAACTGTATACATAAAGGTATTAATTATGGATGCCTCAAACGATTATAATATTTTCGAAAAAAAGTACAAAAAGGTATTCGTCAGTTTGGCTGGATGTATCTGATGACGTTTCACAAGGGGCGGGGCTAGATTTTAGATCTCCCAGGAACGCTTAATTTTTTTTTTTTATAATTTTTGCGTGCGTAGATAATTTTTTCTGTGCGCAAGTATGGGCTTGAAAATAATTGTAATTGTAATGCGTCATATACCAATTGAAAGGGCATTCTTTGTACTTTTACATGGTATACGGCAAAATGTAATAAGATGAAAAATTATGTAAGAATAATGTGGTAAATATTTCATAAAATTTAAAATTTTGGTCCGTCTTTGACCTAGAATTCCTCGAAATTTTCTGAGAACACCTATTAGGTTTATTTATGCATTATATTGTAAATTTTATCAGCTTTCTAATCCACTATTACAGGTTCTTTCTATCATCATTCCTTAGTCAGTACGCTACGAAACGTGAATGTATGTAGGCTGACGGATGAAGTCATTGCACATTTTTTGTGCGTAGATAATTTTTTCTGTGCGCGCTTGCGGGTTTGAAAGTAATCGTAATTGTAATGTGCCATATATCATTTGAAAGAACATTCTTTGTTTTTTAACGTAATATGGAAACATGCAATAAGAGGAAAATTTATATAAAAAAACGCCATCGCAAAAATAGTTATATGAAAATGTTATAGTAAATATAGTTTTCATAAAGATATGGTCCTTCTGTAACTGATGACGTTTCACAAGGGGCGGGGATAGGTTTTAGTACCGCCTCGTGAGTACACCCTATATACTTTGACCTCTGCAACCTGCCATCCAGTTGTGCACTCGTACAGTCACCTCTCAATTAACGCGGGTTTCATTAACGCGTTTTCAATTTACGCAAGCTAGAAAATATTTTAAAAATTTAAAAAAACGCGAATATTTCGATTTAACACGAATTAGCAATGAAGCAAAAGGCTATGTATTGTATTTATCAATAAAGCGAAACACTTCATTTATTAATAGTGGCGAGAGATTTGCTCTGTTTTTCTTTTTCGTCTTGACCTACATAGTACATGTATTCCCGTAGCCTACCATATACTATGGTATATTGTATACATACGAATACAGTAGCGTAGCCTATACAGTATACTCTATACAACGTGTACGGTACAGTAATTAGTATAAAGCCAATTCTGGAGGTTTAATACATTCTGACAGTGAAAATTCAGGACAAATAAATAGATAAATAAATAAATAAATAAATAATAAATAAATAAATAAGTGGACACGAAACAAGAATCGGCTTCATTCCGACATTGGAATAATTGGGCGATGTCTGGCTGCTGATGGGCTACGTATAATTACAAACGTAACGAAGAGGCATCTTTTCCAAGAAAATTTTAAAAGGTTATACATTACTTCACTGTATCCAATAATATTGTATGTATTCTCATATTATGTATTTATAATAATAACATAGCCGTCAATGTTTTGGTTTGGAAATCAGCTGATGGCGAATACGAGTTTATTTCGCCGTATTTTTCTCAATTCTGTGCGAATTTTCTTGCTTCTAGCTAGCATAAACGAATATCTAGATACTTTACTTATATGTGACAAAGTTATTTTTCGTTAAACGACGAATTTTAAGTCGACGTGTGACTTGAATAAGTCTCGTTGCAAACTAAATTATTTTTTTCGTTAACAGATTGCGTTGGGAGCATGATTATTACATAAAAAAAGACGTGATTCCGTTCGCTATTTTCACTTGCTTTCATCGTAATACAAGCTTACATAAAGATATATAAGTCCTATTCTACACAGCGTAGTTTATAACGTCGCTTCGGTGATTGTTTACTATCGTACAGTGGTTGAAATACAGGCAAATGGAAGTTGCTGTTATCCAATTCGTGGTTGTCAAAAAAGTACGGAGTTCCCAAAGTCCAGGAACGTAACCCCCCTTATTACTGTTATTTCTTATGGGAAAAATATGTTTAAATAACGCGTTCTTAATTAACGCGAGCTTTCCAGGAACGTAACCCTCGCGTTAATTGAAAGGTGACTGAGTGTATAGTTAACGAAATTATAACAAGTAAAGGCCACCTTTGGGGAGGCACAAAACTGAATATGGCAACGTGACCTACTGGAAATCTTTAATCAACTCACAAGACAATTGCAGTTTTGTGAATACGACTTCTACTCCGAGGAATCTGAATAGAGGATAGGTGCCTAATCCATCTTGGCACTCCTAAGACTGAAGCCATAGAACACCGCGATCTTTCAGCAGCACTCCCAACACCAGTCTGTGAAAATCATTAAAAGAATTTCGAGTTACACGAACCATCACGAAACAAGAAGACGATATAACCATATAGAGCTTTTTAGTATTTTGACATTTATTTCAGGCATATTTGAACTTGTTTTTATGAGCGATTGCTTTATTTTCTCTTATACTCATCTAGAAATTACCTTGCTTTCATATTTTCCACTTTCAGATATCAATGAATGCGACTCGCCCAATACTACTTGTCTAATGAATGAGAATGTCACAAAAACTCAAGGAAGTTACACCTGCGAGAGTGAGTGTCTGTTTCAATATATAGATTATATATGTGTACCGCACGCACACACACATACACAGACACACACACACACACACACACACACACACACACACACACACACACACACACACACATATATATATATATATATATATATATATATATATATATATATATATATATATATATATCTAATGCTTAAAAAATCACAGTAGATGCACGTGACTTCATAAATAAGCGAATACCATAGGAAAATGATAGTCAGAAATCCAAGCGCTTTCGTCTTTACTAAGACATTGTCAAGAAGCTAATGAAATACAATTGGAGAGAAAGGTCTCAGATACTCAACAAGATCAAGAATACCAGATGGTTAATTGTCAAAAGGGTAAAAATTAAAAGAGATAATCTAGGATAATCGGATATCACACGGTCACAAACTTAAACAGATTTGACCCTAACCGAGAGGAAGGAAGATTCCATCGGGAAATTTCCACAGCCGCTAACTTAGAAAGGACATGCTTTAATGTGACATCACAAATGCGAAATAGATGATATATAGGTGTGTATATATATATGTATATTATATATATACGTATGTATATTATATATATATATTATATATATATATATATATATATATATATATATATATATTACACATATATACACACATATATATACACACCTATATATACATATATTTCGCAATTGTGATGTCAAACGTTAAAGCATGTCCTTACTAAGTTAGTGAGTCAAACGTCGCCTGAATAGAGTTGCTAAGTTAGCGGCTGTGGAAATTTCCCGATGGAATCTTCCTTCCTCTCAGGCAGTCAGTGTTTGTGTGTGAGTTTGTTCCAATGGGCGGAACTACTGAGGAATAGTTTTTATCTCTTGAGACAGTTAATGGAGAGGGAAAATATAGAATGTAGAAAGCCCTGTTATGTGTAGATCAAGAGTTATGAAATAAGTGATGTGTGACGCCACGAACTCTTTTTGTGTAATGAACTCGTTACGTGACCGTGAGTGACATCATCTACAGGGGTGGTCGTATGAGAATACTTCGTTCGTGCGTCACACACACACACACACACACACACACACATATATATATATATATATATATATATATATATATATATATATATATATATATATATATATATATATATATATACATATATATATGCGTGTGTGTGTATGTGTGTCATCCTTCCTTCTCCCGACTTATTCAATTATCCAAACTCTAAACTTCAGAATACAAGAATCATATACCTTTAAAAGCAGCACCGTCATCCCTGTTCAATGGAGTCCACCTAGGAATAATTATTCCCGTTTCCTAAACACCCCCCCCCCAACCCCCCCCCTCTCTTCTCTCTCTACTCTCTCTCTCTCTCTCTCTTTCTTTCTCTCTCTCTCTCTCTCTCTCTCTCATGTCGTAGCTCAAATATATCAAAGGCTAGACGAAACTCGCGTTCTACCGAGAGTAGTTTTATTCCCAAACTGAACATTGTCAAAGTAAAAAAAAAAAAAGAATTAAGAAGTGAAGGGCAAAGACTGTCCTTAACTTCGAGCAAATAATTAAATGAAAATTCAGTCACCCGAACCGGCAAATACAACATGGCACTAATAATGTAATTAAGTATTCCCAAAAAATAATGTCAGTTGTCTGTCATGACCGGAGTCACCATGTCAAAAATCCCCTCATCATGAGACCTATGACAAATCCTTCTGAGGAAAAAGAAAGAGCACTTTTTATTTAAAATAAAGCATAAAGACATAAAACGCATAAATGGGAGATTCCCATACTACCAAAATTACCCACATCCCAAATATGGTAAATAGAGAGACATACAGAAGGAAACATATTCAATTATAAAATGTCGAATAGAACAATAGAGTGCACAATTCTCTGTGTCCAATCGGGTATCATATGAAATATATTACAATGCTCCTTGTATTATCTACTATACGTTCTATAGGAGCTGACAGCATATAATCTGCACTGCTACACAGACATGGCCAGAATTTATATTAATATTAAAGGAATTCATGATG
>NC_061087.1:90416429-90424453 GCF_015104395.2 Macrobrachium nipponense | reverse complement strand
GATTCATATACATATATAGAGCTACAATGTCCTTTGATATCTAATTCGCTCTACTCGGAATTAATATATTTTCATATATACTTAACCGAAGGATTTTTTTTCTCGATAATAGACTTGCTGGATCGGGATGCGAACCCAGGATCCTTTCAAGTCCAGGAACGTCAGTGAAGCTTTTACCTACTACACTCTCGCGGTAGTGTAGTAGGTAAAAGCTTCACTGACGTTCCTGGACTTGAAAGGATCCTGGGTTCGCGTCCCGATCCAGGCAAGTGCTATTATCGGGAAAAAAAAATCCCCCTTCGGTTAAGTATATATGAAAATATATTAATTCTGAGGTAGAGCGAATTAGATATTAAAGGACATTGTAGTTCGATATATATATATATATATATATATATATATATATATATATATATATATATATATATTATATATATATATATATATATAAGTGGTGTCAATGCGCATCACTGGCTCACACTGGGATCGATCCCAGGTCTTTCAATTGGAAAGACAATGGCGCTACCCAGCTGAACCCCACAAGTGATAAGAGAATTTTGAGCCTAAGCTTTTATTTAACAAGCCAGCAAGTTTTTACACAATTCCCGACCTAGTAGTGATCCAACAGATAGCATTTCATTCACATTATCCCTTCTGGGGAGAATATGATAGAAATGATCAGCACACAATCAAATTGATTACTATCATATTAACTCAGAAAGGATAATTCAAATGAAATGCTATCTGTTGTGGTCACTGCTGGGTCGGGGGAACCTATATAAAACTTGCTGGTATGCCATGCAGTAAGCCCTACTCAGGTAAAAGCCTCAGGTACTACAGTGGTACTTTGGCTCTAACTTCTATTGTGACGTGTGTGGTCTGGTTGGTAGCGCCCTTATCTTCAAATGAAAGACCTGGGTTCGATCCCGATACGATCCATATATATATATATATATTACGACGAAGTGCCAAGTATCGGGTTTACTACACTTACCATTCGTTAATTGTTACCTCACAACACCAGACACCTGAACCCTCATTACAGTACCCAAACGACTGAATACTCTAAAAGGCAACATGATCCCTTAAACAACTTACCAGTATTGCAGAAAATCAGACTAAGTTTCATCAAAACAGGTGTGAGGTAATCTTGTAAGTAATTGAATTAATCAAAGGGCATCACTCCATCAACAACTTTAAAAGTCTAAGTATTTCTCTGATTTCAAAAGTCTAAGTACTTCCCTGGTTTCAAACTCACTTCAAGTGAATTGAAGGAAATCAGATCAATTACCACTCTATGTTTCTACCTAAGTTAAATATAATCATACTGGTGAAAATAAACACTTATAAAAATTTAAAATACAAAAAATTTATTATTAAACTCAAAATTTATAAGTGAAATCACAGTATCAGGGAAAAATTACTGTTACTTGGAAACAAAGTAAAGTTTAATTAATTCTTGAATTAATTAAGAAAAATTAAATCAAATTAATTATCACAAAATTCAAGAAAATTAATTCAATCAAAAATTCAAAAGTGTTAGCAATATTTTAAAAATTTGGAAATTAATTCACAAGTGCTAAACAAACAATAAAACTTGAAAAGAATTTCTAAGTAAATGCAAATTAATTCCACAAGTGTTAAAATTCAATTAAATGTGCAACGATTAAGTAATGAAATAAACTAAGTTAATTAAAATTGTGAATGCATATAAAAACACAAAAAGAGGAAAATACCAAAATTGCAAAAGTACTAATCACACAGATATAAAATAAAAAAAAAACACACACTTCAATAAGAAAATGGATAAATACACTTCAAATGAAACAAAACACAAAACACAAAAATTGCAAATGTGTAAAAAAATGTAAATCTTTTCAGTCAAACCATTGTAAACTATTAGTTATTAGTTGCAACTAATAAAAATATTACACACTTTACCTTTACCAATTTTCTTTCTGCCGCAACTTGTTCAAAAATTCACCACAATTCAAGGTGCCGTTACACTTGTACAATGTTTGTTCAGATTCCACAAAAAACACTAAATAATACTAAATAAACTCTAAGGAATATGAAATCTGAAATATACAAGTTACGAGTGACCAATTTACGTTACGTTAATATCAGATCAAAAGTGGCGTGCGAGAGAGAGATAGAGAGAGAGAGATCTACATGCCAGGAATCCCAAGTCTATGATGAAACGCTCTTGCTCTCCTCCTTGTTTGGGCAACTCAAAAGATTGACAGACTCAAAACGTTTTGGGCATGCGAGAGATGATGAAATCCTTTCTAGAAGCTTCTAAATATGACGTAACTACAGAAAAATTGTGAAATCTGCACGTGGTTTCGGCAAAGATGTACGTGTATGAAACGAGTCATGACAGTGCTCAACAAAGACACGTACCCGATCTAGACAGAAGTCGAGCAATAATTAAGATTGACATGTTTTAAAAACAACACGGAGGACTGCGAGCTCCTCCAATCTTGAGGTGATGAAAAGATACTGAAACAACTCTAGCTTCGAACAGACAAAGATAATCTCTCTCTTTACATTCTACGTTACATACTAACTTTTACATTATGTTATGCGAAATCTGAACATACATTTTAAGACATCTTAGCTAAGGAATCTGAAAAATGTTGCAAAACTCTATATATAACATTTTATACAGTCAAAGAGGGGATATATGCGTTTTGAAAGTAGCAACATATATATATATATAATATATATATATATATATATATATATATATATATATATATATATATATATGTATGTATATATATATATATATATATGTATGTATATATATATATATATATTATATATATATATATATATATATATAATATATATATATATATTAGAATTGCTCTTTCCTGTCTCTATCTAAAGATTTGTGTACAAAAAGTATCATGTAATGTAGTACAAGACCTTGAAGGCGGACGATCAGACCAGTATTGGCATGTTTGTCCAATGACTCGTCAAGTATTTTGACAAAGGAAATATAAATCTCTCATGACATTAATAACTTTTTTTATTTGAAGAACAAAGAGAGGTTGCAAGCAATTCAGTCATTTATAATCTTCTCCACAAAACACCAGGGAGAAACATTTTCAATATCGAATCATTTCTCTTTGGGAATTGATCAACTGAAAGTTGACACCATTGTAAATCGCCCACTACAGCAGAGCTGGGGAAGAGCACAAAACGTAAGACAATATGGTGTCACAGTTGATTTCTTCTCCGATGGTGGCGCTTGCTGTCTTCGTCAGGGCCGGACACGAAACGGCAGTGCCCCCGTACTCTCCTGCAACCTCAACCCAAAGCGGAGTCTGGAAGAAATTAAGATGAATTAGCCTCCTGCTCTTTGTGCAGCTTTTGAAGACATCATGAATTCCTTAATATGAATATAAATTCTGGCCATGTCTGTGTAGCAGTGCAGATTATATGCTGTCAGCTCCTATAGAACGTATAGTAGATAATACAAGGAGCATTGTAATATATTTTCATATGATACCCGATTGGACACAGAGAATTGTGCACTCTATTGGTTCTATTCGACATTTTTAATAATTGAATATGTTTCCTTCTGTATTGTCTCTCTATTTACCATATTTTGGGATGTGTTGGGTAATTTTGGTAGTATGGGAATCTCCCATTTATGCGTTTATGTCTTTATGCTTTATTTTTAAATAAAAAGTGCTCTTTCTTTTTCCTCAGAAGGATTTGTCATAGGTCTCATGATGAGGGGATTTTTGACATGGTGACTCCGGTCATGGACAGACAACTGACATTATTTTTTGGGAATACTTAATTACATATTAGTGCCATGTTGTATTTGCCGGTTCGGGTGTACTGAATTTTCATTTAATTATTTGCTCGAAGTTAAGGACAGTCTTTGCCCTTCACTTCTTAATTCTTTTTTTTTTTTACTTTGACATGGTTCAGTTTGGGAATAAACTACTCTCGGTAGAACGCGAGTTTCGTTCTAGCCTTTGTACTATTTGAGCTACGACATGAGAGAGAGAGAGAGAGAGAGAGAGAGAGAGAGAGAGAGAGAGAGAGAGAGAGAGAGTTTGAGGAAACGAGGGGGGGGGGGGGGGTTTAGGGAACTAAATAACCTTATGCCAGGGTGGACTCCATGAACAGGGATGACGGTGGCTGCTTTTAAAGGTAGTATGATTCTTGTATTTCTGAAGTTTAGAGTTTGGATAAATTGAATAAGTCGGGAGAAGGAAGGATGACACACATACACACACACGCATATATATATGTATATATATATATATATATATATATATATATATATAATATATGTGTGTGTGTGTGTGTGTGACGCACGAACGAAGTATTCTCATACGACCACCCCTGTAGATGATGTCACTCACGGCCTCACGTAACGAGTTCATTACACAAAAAGGGTTCGTGGCGTCACACATCACTTATTTCATAACTCTTGATCTACACATAACAGGGCTTTCTACATTCTATATCCCTTTCCCTCCATTAACTGTCTCAAGAGATAAAAACTATTCCTGAGTAGTTCCGCCCATTGAACAAAAAAAAACATCACACACAAACACTGACTGCCTGAGAGGAAGGAAGATTCCATCGGGAAATTCCCACAGACCGCTAAAAAACTTAGTAAGGACATGCTTTAACGTTTGACATCACAAATGCGAAATAGAGTATATATAGGTGTGTATATATATATATATATATATATATATATATATTATATATATATATATATACGTATGATATTATATATATATATTACACATATATATACACACCTATATATACATCTATTTCGCATTTGTGATGTCAAACGTTAAAGCATGTCCTTACTAAGTTAGCGGCTGTGGAAATTTCCCGATGGAATCTTCCTTCCTCTCAGGCAGTCAGTGTTTGTGTGTGAGTTTGTTCCAATGGGCGGAACTACTCAGGAATAGTTTTTATCTCTTGAGACAGTTAATGGAGAGGGAAAATATAGAATGTAGAAAGCCCTGTTATGTGTAGATCAAGAGTTATGAAATAAGTGATATGTGACGCCACGAACTCTTTTTGTGTACTGAACTCGTTACGTGACCGTGACATCATCTACAGGAGGTGGTCGTACGAGAATGCTTGTTCGTTCGTGTGTCATGTTTCACCTTCCCTGTGAACTTTCCATTTACTTTTTGGGGCACTATCGGTCCACCTTGGAGGGAAAATGAAGGGTGGCATGAAAGCACAAAGAAAGTCTGAATTATGGCCATGAGAGAAATATCTAAATCATTTTTCACTAATCTGTTTTTTTCCCAGGTTTTGCATCCCGCGTCATGTGCCAATGCAGTGAACTCTTTATTTCCTATTTTATTTCCATTGATGTAGTCCCGTCATTTATTCTTTATATATGCAATTTATTGTTGATCCATGATATGTCAATAAGGGCCATATTTCTTTTGACAAGAACTCTGTCGCTCTGTCAGCCTTTGTGAGCCGAATTATTACCAGTTTTGATAAGCCCTGATTGTGTAGTATATTGACGGGATGTCAATATAGCTTTTTGCTATATGACTATTTAATTTGTGGAACAAATATGTCAGTGTTTGAAGACAGGCGTCTCATGACTCTGTTCATTTGTGGGAATTGTTTCAGTTATCCCGGGTTTTGTTCTAATCAGTCCATTTTCTATGTGTCGAGTTCCAGTGAATATTTTTTCCCTTTTTTTCTTTTATTAACTGGTGATAGTTAGAATCTTGCTTATCTTTATAAATAAAGTTATTTTCATAGTGCCGAGTCTAATTCGTGAGATAAAAGCTTATATTTTTGCAATTTTTCTTGCATGGTGGTTGGGTTATGTTGGTCACGCTTCAAGAAAATAATATTTAAGGGGCTTAGCCTCTCAACCTGATATAATATACTATATATATATATATATATATATATATATATATATATATATATATATATATATATATATATATATATATATATATATATATATATATATATATATATATATATATATGTGGATGTGTGTGTGTGTGTGCATATATATATATACACTCACCTTTCTTTCATGGATTCGAAGATATGCTATCAAGTGATCAGATGTTAATTATTCTTACTACCGACGTGGGCAAGAAAGTGTCACCGAAGAACTTGACTAGTTCGGTCGTGTCTGCTACAGTCAGATGGCATACTCTGATTTTGTGCTGGACAAAATGATTCCGCCTCACTGTATGTCAAATCTTTGCTGAACCTCATGGTACAAGTATTTGCATGGGTGTGTATGTCATACCTTCTGGGCATCTCTCTGAAAAGGCGTTTGGGAAAGACTGTTGGTGGTGAGCGTTTGCTTACGTGAGTTGAGGAGGGACTGATACAGATGGGCGAGAATAAATGAATTACATGTAAGTACATACCTGCTCTGAAAAAGCAGTTATAGGCATCCTCAAATATGTTTCACAGAGTAAATATTAATCATAAAATAATTAGATATCCCCAAAATTCACATTTACACGGGAATGAAAACAAAATTGCAAACCCACCACAATATCTGTGTTTAGGAAATACGTTGTCCCTGTCAGCTATATATATATATATATATATATATATATATATATATAATATATATATATATATAGATATATATATATAAGCGAATACCACAGGAAAATGATAGTCAGAAATCCAAGCGCTTTCGTCTTTACTAAGATACTAAGACATTGTCAAGAGCGAATGAAATACAATTGGAGAGAAAGGTCTCAGGTACACAACAAGATCAAGAATACCAGATGGTTTAATTGTCAAAGGGGGTAAAAATTAAAAGAGATAATCCAGGATTATCGGATATCACACGGTCACAAACCTAAAACAGATTGACTCTTATATTTATCTACAACTTTTTTCATTATGAAAGCATCAAGTTTAATAAATTTGGAAAAATTTAATCAAAACCTATGGGCCCTGATGATATTCAATATTTATTAAAGGTATTGTTTATGGTGCTATGAGTAAACCTTCTGCCCCTAATGTACCCGTGAGATTTCTCCAGGCTTTTAAGAAAATTAAAGAAGACGAAACAGTGACAGTGACAAAAGCAGATAAATCTAATGCAGTGGTATTAATGAATAAAAGTGACTATGTAAGTAAAATAATGACATTGCTAAATGATACTGATACTTATACGAAACTGAGGTCTGATCCTACACAGGCAGTGAACTCCCATTTTAATAAACAAATTAAATCCATTTTGAAGGGCTTGGACCATTTAATTAAACAGTTTACACCGCAATGCACCTCCCTACCTTATATGTAATGTTTAGTCAAGACACATAAAATCAATAACCCTATCAGACCAATCATTAGTTCAGTGTTCTCAGTTATGTATAATTTATCTAAATGGCTTGTACAAATTCTTACTCCTTTGGTAGGAAACATTTCTAACACGAATGTTAAAAACAATGTTGATTTTATAAACAATTTGAATAGTTTAAATTTGAATTTTTATTTTAATATGGTTAGTTTTGATGTTGTCTCTTTATTTACAAAAGTGCCTGTAGATGGACGTACTTGAATATTTGGAGGATGAATTAGAACGTCATGACATTCCCTTAAGTGTAGCAAACCTCATTAGTCTCATAAGGTTATGCATCAAAGATAGTAAATTTTGTTTTAATGGGGAATTTTTTGTACAAAAATTTGGCATGGCTATGGGTAATCCCTTATCTCCTGTCCTTAGCAATATTTACATGGATTTTTTTGAGACAAAACTCTTACCAAGAATTTTGCCTCAAAAAGTTATATGGTTTAGGTATGTGGATGATATTTTCTGTATTTGGCCAGTTCACGAAAATCTCCAGGAATTCCTTAATAATCTCAATAATTTAGTCCCCTTCTATTTAAAACTACTGTAGAGGAAGAAAGAAATTTCGTAATTTGAATTTTCTGATGTAACTGTCCATAGAAATGATAAAGAAATTTTTCACCTTTTCAGTCTTTCGAAAAATCAACTAATATTGCCTCTTTTG